>NW_028251300.1:0-51222 GCF_964263255.1 Lissotriton vulgaris
GAGGGCATAGGTCGGTAGGGCCTAGGCCGCTGCCGGGAGCTGCCCCGCGCCCTATTATAGCCAAACTGCTTAATTATCGTGATCGGGATGCTGCACTCCTGGTTGCCCGAGACAAGAAGACCTTAAGGTATGAGGGATTGGAACTCTCCTTATACCCTGATTTCACTGCACGGGTGCAAGAGGCCCGCAAGCATTTCAGGCCGCTGAAGAGGCAACTTCGAGAGATAGAGGTGGACTACGCCATTTTATATCCGGCAAAGCTGTGGGTGAATAGGCAGGGGAGATCTCACATCTTTACAGACCCTAAAGTCTTACAGCAAGCTGTCAAGAATTGGGCAAAAGAATGGAAGAACAGTCCGCGATGGGAACTGCAGGACGGGTCGAAAAAGCCACACTGGAGGAGCAGAACTGAACGGTGTAACAGATGCTGTTGGCTAATACAGAATGCACTGAAGTTGTGTGTGAGAAGTTGGCCGGATAAATGATGTCTCCAATTCTGGGGGCACCTTGTATCAGTCCAAACAATCCCTTATGGTGATGGTTGTAAGTCAACCTTATGGACAAGCTATCCTAAGGGTAGCATGGACTAAGCAGCCTTAAAGGCTTAACTCAAGAGGTCATGTTAAGCGAGCAGTTTTACCAACCACAATCCTGTAATATCAAATGAAAGGACACCACACAAGTTATATATTATAAAAATATATGTATTTATTACTAGAATAATCCTCTATACTCTTTATGAGTCTAGAAGCACAAGCGTTTAAACAAAAGCACAGTTAAACATATAGAAGTTGCACAATTATGGATGAGGCCCAGGGGCCACTCAAACCATATATCAAAAAAGTGGTAAAAGTATCACTAATCGAACAGTGGTCAGGCCTAGGGCCTGGGGAATGGCTGGGAGCAATCAGGACTAGCAATGCTGAAGTCAGGAAAAGCCCGCGGGATTTGGGTGCAGAGTTTAAAGCACAGGCATGCACCAATGTAAAGTTAATGGTGCGTAAAAGTTACAAAGTTACTGTAAAAGGAAACTTCCGTTTAACCTAGAAGGACGAAACTTTAGACACATATACTAGAGGAGTGTACCAGTACAGGAGCACTGGCGTTGCTGAGTTACCTCACCCACAGGAAGCGTGTGCATGGGTGCAAAGTAGTGTCGGGTTTCGTCACGCAGGTTGATGGTGCCTGAAGATGAAGATGCTGCAGGCGTCGAGAAGAGAAGTGTCCGGTTTGATCCAAAGGTGGATCGAAGATATAGATGATCTGAAAGCAGAGGGGACAGAGTCTGGGTCACTCAGCAGTGACCAGGGTGGAACCAGGAATGAACCAGGCAATGTCGGGCGCAATCAGGTCGATGTTGTGAAGCTTGTCTCCGCTGCCATGTGGACTCTGGGGCACCGAGGATGTCCAGGAGTGGATCACGAGCTGTCCCACGCAGGCTCTCGCTTCCCTTTGCTTTAACTTCACGTTTTTTTCTCTCACACTACCTCACCCCTGTTTCCTTACTCTGCTTCCCTCACTTATTCTTATCCTCCATGTTTATTTCCCTTTTCCTTACTTTCCTACCACATTCAACTTCTTTCAGTCTTCCTGCTCACCCACACTCCCTCACTTTCCTTTCTTTTCTGGTTCACTCAGTCCTTTCTATTACTCCTTCCTTTACGCTCTCTGTTCTTTCTCTCAGACTCAGAGCTGTCCCACGCAGGCTCTCGCAGGCTCTCGCTACCCTTTGCTTTAACCTCACTTTTTTTTCTCTCACCCTACCTCACCCCTGTTTCCTTACTCTGCTTCCCTCACTTATTCTTATCCTCCATGTTTATTTCCCTTTTCCTTACTTTCCTACTACATTCAACTTCTTTCAGTCTTCCTGCTCACCCACACTCCCTTACTTTCCTTTCTTTTCTGGTTCACTCAGTCCTTTCTATCAGTCCTTCCTTTACTCTCTCTGTTCTTTCTCTCAGTCACTCCCCATGTAAATGTAGTGGATTTTGTAAAGTGCAAAGCTGCCCCAACGGGGCGTCCCGGCGCCGTATAACGCTGTGGAACCCTTCCTGGCTCTCCCTGTGAGATGTCCCTCCTGGGCACCCCCAAGGTGAAGCCAGGCATCCCAGTGTTGTAGCGGCCGTTGTGGAGATTAAGCAAGCTATTACCCAGAGTTGCAGCGTGCGACCCATGATTAGAGTAGGCGTCGAGGCAAGAATTATCGATTCCGCGGACATTGAGCTCAAGACCCTGCCGCGTCGGGACTTGAACCCTGGTCCCGGTGCTGATCTCTGCTTCAGAGTCTGCCGCTCTAACCAGTGAGCCACACTTCTCCACTCTGCCGCTCTAACCAGTGAGCCACACTTCTCCATGTCTCACCCTTATTCACTTTTATCCACCCTCTTTCACCTCTCTTTACTTACACTCACTGCTCTTTTCTTTCCGTCCGTCACAGCTGTTCCTTTTCTCTGGTTCCGTCACTACCCGTCCTTCCCCATCCTTTACTTTCCTTCCTTTTACTTTCATCACCCATTCACATTCTCCCAGAACCTCTGCTTTAGTCTTCTTCCCCTTTCTTCTCTTCTTTTGCTCCCGTATTCATTTTCATTTTCTCAGTTACTTCCACTTATAGCTTTTCTTTGTTTTACTATCTATTACACAGTCCCTCTGTGTTCTACCCTCTAGCTCTCTTTCTCTTTACACCACTGTCTCTGTCCCCTTTGCTCATGCTCACTCCTTCATTATTTTTTTTTCTTTTTTTATTTGGTACGCTCCCGGAACGCGCCCCGGTACGCGTACCGGGACGCGCACCGGGAGCGCTCCAGGGTGAAACATAAAAAAAAAAATGAATATACTTAAAAAAAAGGTATTATATTAATATACATATATATATATATATATATATATATTCACTGAAAAAACGATAGGTTTTACACCAGTTATAGTTAGGAATTAGCATTTAATAAACCTATGAAATTCACTGAAAAAAACATAGGTTTCACACCAGTTATAGTTAGGGATTAGCATTTAAAAAAACCTATTAAATTCACTGAAAAAAACATAGGTTTCACACCAGTTATAGTTAGCTGGAAATTTTACTGACATAAAACCATTGAAATTCCCACGTTATAGTTAGTTGGACTCACTATAACTTGCACGCCTGCAATGCACTGCTGATGACGTCACATATTACATCACTCATGACATGGTCAGTGACATCACTCATGACATCACTGATGACACCATCCTTGTGACAGAGTGACAGACCTCCTTTCACTGTAAAGTAACCCTTGAAACACATATTCAAAAATAGTAACTAACATTTTCAAAAAAGTGGAGATACCCATACCAGTTACAAAAACCAATTCAGTAATACCACCATCTAATACACATCCACTCATTCACCAACAGTTCTATATAGTCACTTATACATATGTTCACTCATCATATGTAGTGATACACCTATACATCCTGTTACACACCGACAGTCATCCAAAAGTTACTCACACACATATTCACACATGCAAATAAACTATTGAACATCCATTTATTTGCATATACAGCTATACACACACTACCACTTTACTTCTAAGGAAACTTACACATACTTACTCTCTTAAACAATCACTTATAGAAACACTTACTTATTTAAACAGGAACTCTTACAATCTCTCACTCTCACATATACTCACTTATATATATCAATACTCACATATACTAGATTAAAACATATGTCGTTACTGATAAAGACAATAGTGAGACATTTGTTTACTCACTAACACACACATATACACACTCATCCATCCATACAGTCCTGTACATATGCTGTCTTCAAAACACATACAAACAGTGAGTCAGTCACGAACCCATGCAGCCACTTATACACAAAGTGAAACACTGATAGATACATTTCAATATTTAAAAGTTACTCGCTAATATATGTATTCACTAAAATACACTTAAAAAGCCAGTTAACCAATCAATTTTTTTTTAAAAAAACATTCATTAAGACACTTATTTAAACATTTATTCTTCCATCGACCTTTACATATACATATATAAAACATATTTATTTTTCAGAAAGACACACATTCATTGGATGGTGTCATCAGTGATGTCATGAGTGATGTCACTGACCATGTCATGAGTGATGTAATATGTGACGTCATCAGCAGTGCATTGCAGGCGCGCAAGTTATAGTGAGTCCAACTAACTATAACGTGGGAATTTCAATGGTTTTATGTCAGTAAAATTTCCAGCTAACTATAACTGGTGTGAAACCTATGGTTTTTTCAGTGAATATATATATATATATATATATATATATATTTGTATATATATGTATATATGAGCCCCTTATTAGAAGTAATTGAAAAATAGGGCTGACGGAGGCACTCTGCTTAAACAAACAAACTGCATGCTAGTTGCTGTAGTCTTTGGAAATAAACACTGAGCAGCGCGAGTGTCTCTGATACGATGAAGGAGTGGCCAACACTACTTTAGGGGGATGGGCCAACCTTCAAAAGAGAAAATATGGACTTCCTGCACCTGAGGCATCTGATGAGGCAAACACCGCCGAAACGCATAATGCCAATCAATAAACGGGGAATTCTCAGTACCGCTGTGTCCCCTTATCTTCTTTCATGGAAGCGGATTGTTTTTGCATATTAGCGTGGAGCCACCGCTACGCAAGGGGGCCCTTAGTTTAGTGTTCCAAAGTACTGTGGCACTTACCTGTGTCGTAATTTGACGATGGCTGGGTTAGCGCTTAGCTTTGCTACACGTTATTTCCCTTAACTTGGCCTTATTCGAAAACGCCATTTTGTATGTTACTGCGGCCATTTTAGGGAATGAGCGGCCTCGTGGTCAGCATGCCCTTTAGTCCTTTGTCCGTGCCTCTGACCACTCGAGTTTGCCCAGCAACAGGCTATTTTTAGTAACGGTCAAGCCTGTACATGCGCAGTTCCAACTGACCAGTCACCCCTCAGGAATGTTCCGCCAAACTGACCAGTGGTGTTGTAACCCCTTCCATGAGTTGGCTGTGTTCCAAAAATGACCATATATGTACCTAAACTTTGTAACCATGTACCGCCTACCTTTTTATTACTGTAAATCTGTATAAAAGAAGGACTCGCACCAACGTTCGGTGTGATACTTATTGCATTGCCGAAGGGTGCTGTAGGAATGTACCACCACCCCATGGGGTCTTAATAAACTTGTCTTTTGTACTTTTCAGTTTCCGTGCCAACAGTTCTTTTGGTGTAAGTGGGTATTTCTGTGGAGCATGTAGGCCTCGGGAACCCAATACCACAAATTGGCGACCAAGAAGGGACTCATCGGCGACTCAGATGCCCGAAGGAGAGGTCGTGACAAAGGATTGGAAACTCGCCATGGACGCGTACGCTGCCATTGAGTGACCCGAGTCTTGGCACCCACTGTGTTTTCTTCCTTTCCTTTTGATCTGACCTTCCAGGTGGCGCCGGTCTCTGACTGAGATCCTGATCGTCTGCGTTGCTGTACAAGTGCCCATTTGGCTGATTCGATCAAAGACCTTGGCAGTTGGAATCTGGATATTTGAGATTTGGGTAAGATTTGTGATCGGTAAGGTAGTCTGCGGACGCTTACTGAAGTTCTATGATTGTGACTATGATTTGAGTTAGCTAACATTTTGACTTTGTGAATTTTGAATCATATGTGTAGTGCACTTCACATAGGCAGGCATGTAGAGATGTTTCTCTAACTTTAATCGTACTTTGAGCGGCACACTTGTGTGAAGTACTGTAAGTGCCATTTTTTTCGGTATCACGCTTTCGTGGTACTTTTTGAACATGCCTGTTTTAAGCACACTCCGAGGGATGTGCTGTCTTGGAAATGGTACCACATATAGGCTAAATGAATCTCAGCCGGCTCCCCCAGAGGGAACACCTAATCGTGAGATGTATGTGAAATTGGGCCTTCCCCCTATACTGTACAGTAAATTATGGCATAAATACACTAGAACCGATCCTGAGTTGCAATGGCCACTACATGGGTCGTTTGATTTGCGAAAGGTTCAGTTTGTGGAGCAATGTTTGTTTCAGCGCAGGTCTAGACAGGATATGTTTGATTGGGTGCGAATGTGGGAGAAAGCGGTGCGTGAACGTATGAAGCGTGAAGTTGCCTTGGCGGACAAAGAGCAGCGCAAGGCTGCTCGAGATAAGGCTTTACAGCTTGAGGAAAAGGAGGCGCAGGAAAAGAAAGAGAGGGAAGCACGGGAACGTAATTTGCAAACGACCGGTCAATTTCCTATTCGACGTCCGCTTTATCCTGTCCTTAATAATGAAATTGATGATTTTTCGTTATTAGATCGATCTCCGCCTCCGTACGTTCAGCCTACGGCCCCGACTGAAGATTCTGGTGATGAAGAACAGGATAAGTCGGATAAGACGGATAAATCGAGTGTCAGGTTATCTGCGGAGAGAGCCGCGGATTTGCGTAGTTTTGCTAGAAAATTAAATTTGAATCATATAACTGTGTCAGAAGTTATAGCTGAAAGGAGTAAGTGGACAGAACGAGAATTGATGTGTTTTTTGAATACTTTTGAAGATGAAGTTATTACTCGATTTCGTAAATATTCAGAGACCCTAGAACCTAAGGTTGTGTCAGTCCATCGTGAGAATTTGGATAAAGGTTTATTTGTTCTTGCAGATGTCGATGACCTTTTCACGCGACTGCTCCAGCTACGAGATGAGGCGTCCAAATTGCGGGAAGAAGGGAAAAAAGATAAGGAGCCCGTGCCGGGGTCGACGGAGCAGTCCAAGGAGTGTTCTCTCCGGGGTTCAGATAAGAATTCTAAAGTGCATTTTATGCCTATGCGTGAAGCCGCATCTTTGTATGTTCCCCCTAAAGGGGCCGGTACGGATGATGATAAAACATCAGCAAATGCAAAGGGGTATTTTATATATAATTGGGTGTATACGCCTTGGAACAGAGCAGATGTTATGGCACTAAAAAACGCTTTACCTGATCTTCGTAAAAATCCGGCCGCATTCTATGAAGGGGTGGAGGGGGCCATTTCCTCTTGTGTTATGACTCTTGTTGATATAGATCTTTTCTTTGGATTAATACTCCCCCCTGACATGTGGAGGTTGATTCGTAAGACTAATGATCAAACGATGTTTGGGGCAACTTGGAAGGAGATAAGCCAGGCTGATTTAGACAGGGAACCTGCATGCAAACCATGTGATTTAATTTTAGACCTCCCAGCGGCTATTTTGAACAAACTAAAAACGCTTGTTCCTCCTAAAAAGATTGATTGGACTATGTTAGCTTCGTGCAAACAGAAGCCAGACGAATCGGTATCTGATTTCTTTACACGTTTCGAGGAAGCGTTTCATGACTACAGTGGTCAATCATTAACAGATGATACGGGTAGGCATCTGTTTGTTGATAAGTATGTGGCTAAGTTCCTACCGGAGATTGCAGAACGGTTGAAAACAAGTGAAAGTTCCTGGACACGGCGACCCCTGCGTCTTTGTTAACTATGGCTCAGTATTACGAGCGGCAGGAGTTAGAGGCTAAAGAAAGTGTTGATAAGAAAACGAAGGAATTGAAAACGAAGGTGATGTTGGCACAGGTTCGTGGTGCGCAATCCAGAGGGAACGATAGAGGCAGGCGAGGAGGGGGTAATGCGTCGTACGGTCGTACTGACATTGCTGAGGACCAATGTGCATATTGTAAAGAGTTTGGGCATTGGGCTGAAGATTGTCCGGTGCTTCGTGAGCAACGTAGTCAGCGTGGTCGAGGAGGTGGAAGGTCGAGGAATAGTTATTCAGGAATGAGAGGCGGCGGAAGTGATCGTGGTAGGTTTGAAGCGAGGGGTCGTGGTCAAATTGAACGTAATACTTTTGATAGACGGAATCAATATCAGATATCGGAGGGTGAGAATGTGGAGCATCAGGATTATGTGCATGCATAGGATTGCATAGGATGGGGTACGGAATCAGTTGAAGTGCCAGTAGATCAAAGAGGTCCATATGTATCAGCGGGCATTTTGGGTTCTACTGATCAGTTTTTAGTTGACACAGGAGCTACTCATAGTGCTTTGTCTAAAAATTTGGTTCCAAGGGCTCCCCTGTCTGGCGAAACGATAACATGTATAGGGTTTGATGGCACACCCTCTCCTATCCCATTATCACAACCTCTTGCACTTTGTATTGACAAATTTTTCAGCTTTTGTCCATTTTTGTTGTCACCTCACACTCCAGATAACATTATGGGCATTGATTTGCTTAAATACTTTCGAGCAACGATACGCTGTGCTCCTGAAGGAGTGCGGGTTATTTTGAACGACAATTACCCAGATTCAGACAGATTTTGTACAATGAAGAAAATTGAAGCATTAGCCTCTCTCCCACACACGTTATGGTAAGTAAGTAAGTAAGTAAAAATTTATTTGTATATGATTAATTAAAATCTTTACAAAATTGAAAAGTATCCGTAGTAATTTTTGCTTTAACGTACAAACAAAAACAAAAAATAAGGTGCATAAAATTACAGTGATGTTAACAGTTATATGGTTAGCATCATAGGATTAAAAGTTCATATGGCATGGTTAAGTCTCTTTCTTATTAGGTCAAAGAACTTCACAACTTGACAGTTCAATTTAGTGTCGCTAGTAGAAAAGCACAATATGGCTGCCTGTCTGCAAGTCCGGACAGCATAAAAGTTAAAAAAAGGACGTAAGAGATTGAACCTCAGGTCCTTTATGCTAGGGCAGATGCAAATCACATGAATTATGTCTTCCTTGCCGGTTTTGCACATGCGACACTGTTGTGACGGGTTATTTCTCTCCCAAGGTGGAAGATGTGGAAGTATGGGAATTACACCAAGTCGTAATTTTAGGAATTTTTCTTTAACATTTATTTTCATGCCAATACTGAAGTACGCTTGTGGCCGCAGTTTTTCATAAGCTCCCACCGTTAGCCATCCATGTGCTCGGTTTGCTAGGTCTTTCTTGTCTTCTATCGCTGAGATGATGCTAGCTGATTTTTTAGCTACTTTTTTAAAGGACAAGAGATCCATTGATGTTTCCCAGGTTTCAGTCAGGCCTAGAACTTTGAGAGAATCATATAAGTAGGCTCTCGGCGCGAGATTGCGGTGCCGAAGTAATTCTTCCCATAGGTTTGCACATAGAGATCCAGCATCTGCGTTGCGAATTTTATGCCAGTTTGTTGCATACACGCTCCGCCTCTCTAGAGTTTGTTTCAAGATACCGAATTCTAGTCGTATCTGAGCCGGGGAAACGTACTTGGGAAGATTGAAAATAGCCCTGTATGAATTGGCAATAAGAGTGTCCAGTAACGCCGCGTCCTTACCATGGTGTAATTCACTCCCATATGTGAGAGTCGGTTTTAATTTGGCACTCAATAGATCGAGAAGAGGTTTCAGTGTCAGATCAGGTAATTTACCCTTCAATGTTTTTAGAGACATATAAGTCATTATAGCCTTCCCTCGCAAGGATTTAAACTGCGCCCTCGAGGTGTTATTTGAGTCCAGGATTACTCCCAGGTACTTATATGTGGTAACCTGCTCAAGCATTTCGCCATTCAAGTACCAGCGGGGGTTCTTTTTTTTCTTATAGTTCACAGTCATCACCTTTGATTTGTTGAAGTTTATTTGTAGGGCATTTTTTTCTGAAAAGGCATTGGTTATGTTCAAAAGGTGTTGAAGGCCCATTGGAGTCCGACTTATCAGCAACAGGTCATCCGCATATAACAGGTTTGAGAGGATGATTTTCCCTAGTTTTGGTGCGTGATTGGAGCATTTGTCTAGTTGCACAGGTAAGTCGGCTAAAAAAAGATTGAATAGGATCGGTGCAAGTAGGCATCCCTGTTTCAGTCCTTTTGTTGTCGTTATGGGTTTTGAAAGATGCGTTCCAGCCCCAAGTTTAATTTTAATCCAGGTGTTTGTGTGGAGCAGTATTAGGACGTCTAATAGGTGTTTAGGTATTCCCAGTTTGTCCAATTTCATCCAAAGTTTGTTTCGGTCCACGTGGTCAAATGCAGCTGTATAATCAATAAATGAAAAGAATAGAGATGACTTAGTTTCTTTTGCTGCTTCCATCAGCAGTGATAGTGCCATTAGATTGGTTGTGGTCCCTTGACCTTTACAGAAACCCGTTTGGTTAATTGGCATGATGGAATTCTCAGTTGCCCATGATGTTAACTCCTCCAGGATAAGGCCAGCAAAGTATTTTGCCTCCACGTCTATGAGAGCAATGAGGCGGTAGTTGTTTGGAAGCCTCTTGCTACCTTGTTTATGTATCGGGCTAATGATTGAACCGTGCCAGGACTCAGGAAGGGTCTGTGTGAGTCTGATACTGTTAAACACTGGTGCTAAGGCTGCGCTCCAAAATTCAGCATCTGATTTGTAGAGCATAGGTGGTAGGCCATTCGGCCCAGGAGCTCCAGTTGGTCGCCCCCTTGATGTTTGTCGTTGGATGTCTGATGGGCGAATTGGCTTGGGCCCTGACTCAAGTGCTTTTGTTAAGTTTTTATCCAATTTAGCTTTATCAGTTTTTAGTGCATTCAAGACAATGTGTTCCCCCATTTCACGGGGGTTTGTGGGGGTGTAGTGGTTGAGGTTTGCTTTTTTGTTATGTTTTGTAGGTATTAAAGAAGGTTTATTTGTAGTAACTTTGTCTATGGCCCCATCGTTGTTGAAGTGCTCCTGTAGGTATTTCGACCATACTTCTTCCGTTATGTGCGAGTTCTGACCTGGAAGGTCAGGATTCTGTATTCTTTTAACCATTTGCCAGAATCTGGAGCTGTTCTTCTGCTTCCCCTCGTGCACTAGTTTCGCCCATAGATCTTCGTTCCTTCGCTGCTGGTTGCCCCATTTTGTCCGTTTCAATTTTGTTTTAGCTTCCCGTAGGGCAGTTTGCAAGCTATGATTTGTGGGGTCCTTTCGCAATTGTCTCAGTAATTGATTTACTAATCTTTTTTGTAGTTTCATTTCTGGACATGAGCGAGTCCCACCAAGGGGCAACTGTTGGTGATGTAGCTTGGTGGGAACCTTTTTTACCATTTGCTCCCTGATGGTTTTGATGAAAGTGTCCCATACGTCCGATCCCTTGGGGGCATAGCTGGTGGCTTGGGAGAAGAGATTTTTCGCCATGGAGCTAATTGAATCGATGTTCTCGGCGGTACAGCGAAGCCGCCTTAAATTTGGGGCAATGTCTGTTTCGAGGCCTGTGAATGTTTCAAGTCCCAGATGGGAAGTGGCATTTATTGTGGCCTCTTGTGGCAAGTGATCACTGAGGTCGGTCGTACCTATTCGAAAGGACTTTACCCGACAGAGTATGTTTAGTGATGTGAACATGTAGTCGAGATGGGAAGATTGATTATTCGCATGAAAGGTGGCAACTGGTGGATCATCACCAGGGTAGCGGCCATTCAGGGCCCTTAAGTTGAGTTGTTCCAAGTGACGAAGTAGAAGTTTTGAGTGCTTCGTTAAGTTCTTGTTTTTTGTGTGGCCTTGTGTCGGCACGGCCCATGCAACGTTCAGGTCCCGAGTAAGGTCGCTAGGTTGCTCTTTATTAATTAGGAGCATGTTGAAGTCCCCTGTCAGGATGAATAAGTCAGACTCGCTTTCCTCCATTATTTTTTCCATCAGTTTGACTAGGTCTTTCGCGCCTTTTTGTTTGTCTTTGGGATGGAGGTATGTATTAATTATGGTTACAGCTTGGGGCTGCTTCTTTAACCAAAGTGGGACCTTTACCGCCTGAATGACACTTGGGGGAGGGATAGAAAGATCCATTGCCTCGATTTCACCTATTGATGATATAGATGCAAAAAGCATCAGACCGCCTGATCTTCGGCCAAAGGTTGAGTTTTTATTTGCTGGAATACAGCAGGACGTGAATCCTTGGAGCTCAAATGCTTTTTCTTCCCAGGTCTCTTGGAGCAAGATAAGGTCAAATGTAGTTAGATATTCTAGGAACTCGGGGTCATTCCTTTTAGACGCCAAGCCATTGATGTTCCAAGAGCAAATTCTAATGTCCATGTTTCCCTCTTTCTGTCAGTTATTAATAGTGGAATTTGTGAATGTGCGTTGAATTAAGTTCCAATTATGACCAGTTTTATGTGGTGAACAGCTACTAAACTTTTGGTTTAGTTCAGAGTTGGGATTTTCTAGGTCACTGGAGCACGGCCTAGGCGAGCTGCTTCTCGCTCCTTTTAATATTGAAGTAGTGCTTTTTTGTGTTGGGGATCTGACTAAAGGAAGAAAAGGAGTAGGATAGCGAGGTCTTTCTTCAAGTCTCAGCTCTATTCCCCATAGCTGGAACATCGCTATTTCTTCCATAATTTTAAGTGCTGTCTCAAGTGAGAGCCAAGTTGATTTTGTGATTTCAGGGCGAAGAGGATCGGTGTTTGGCTGGAATTCTATTGCCAGAAGATCAGATGAACTGATATTTGATAAATTTGGTATTGAATGCATTAGCCTTATTATGTTTCCCCTATTCAGTATGTCACTCCTGCCACGAGATGTATATTCCGGGATGAAGAGAATTGGGGTTGGATTGTTCGCAACCTGTAGTTTGGTTGGGTCCGACAGTGATCTCTTGACACCCTGTTGGATTGGATGAAAAAGGTTGCTTAAGTCTGGTATGACTGTAACGTTTGATTGCTCGCGTTGAGTATTGGCTATGTGTTGTTGGACTGTTCGCAACCTGTAGTTTGGTTGAGTCCGACAGTGGTCTCTTGACACCCTGTTGATTTGATTGAGAAAGGTTGCTTGGGTCTGGTATGACTGAAGCGTTTGATTGCTCATGTTGTTTATTAGCTATGAGCGGGTTACCGTTGGTACTAACCGGTGTAGGTGTCGAGTGTAAGGAGGACTCCGTGTTGTTAGCTACGGCGGTATCCACTCTTCCTCGTGTTGGGACGGATTCATGTGATGTTGGTTCCGGATTAATAGAGTTTTCTGCCACTTTAGTTTTTGTGAATTGTAAGGTTTTCTGCTTAAGTTTTTTTTGTGCAGGTCTCGTAGAAGCCATTCTTGTTGCTTTTGAGTGAGCCACTGGGGATACGGGAGATGCAGTTCCGGATGCCTTATACTGAGGGGGTTGTGCTACGTTGGCTGTTGGGGACTCTGTAACAGACTCTGTAGCGGTCGCTACTAAAGGGGAGGAATTAGAATATATTACCGTCATCTTATTTGAGCTTTTTTGTGCCCGATTCCTTCCTTTCCTTTTGTTCTTTCTACGGGCCTTAGAAGATTCCTGGACGAGTGTTGAAAAAGGTGTGACTGTAATGGCAGTCGTGATGGGTTGCTCAGATCCCAGCGGTCTGGTTGGTAATATTTCGGTTGAAGATGAAATGATGTTTGACCTCCGCTCGATAGGGTATTCAAATAGGTCCGTTTGTGTTGTTGGGACATCTAAGGGTGAGTCGGAGGTTTGTGATGTATGGGTTGGTAAGACTGCTGATTTTAGGTCACTTATTAGTGCCCCCAACATCGATGGTAAAGATGAAAGTTTATCTAAAATTGGATCACAAGATAGTGGTTGTGATAATGTTGGTTGGGCCGCAAGGACGGCATCTTGACCTCTCCTTATGAGGCCATTTAGTTCAGCGATTTTACAGTCAATTCCTGAAATTGAGTCAGCCATTGTCTGTAAAACACAGAGCTGTATGTCCATTTTTTGAGATTGAAATTCCAGGGCTGTAGCCGAGAGTTGCAATGTGTTTAAGATTGTCGCCCAAATTGATTCAGGAGCTGTTTTTCCTGGGCTGTGACTTCTCTCGGATCTTGGCAAAGCATCGGCAGTGGGCTTCCATTCAGATGGATGACGGTTATAGGTCGCCACTAGTTCTTCCCACTCCTGTGCGGCTATAGAAGACATGTCATTATCATTGTCATTGTCAGGGAGATTTTTTGTGGGCGAGAAATCATTATTCGATAATAAGGTACCGCCCAGGGTGGCCCCTTGCACTGTAGGCTTATTGATCGCCATAGTGTGGTCGGTGGTGCTACTTAAGATTAGCTGGAGTGACTTGGATGCAGCCGGGCAGGTGAATAGCGTTGGCGGCAATTTGGTACCGCGTTGTTGCTCTTCAATTTCTAGTGGTGATTTTACTTGAATCGCTCTGAAGAAAAAGACGCAGCTGATCATTTTTTTTTATCTTGAGAGTCGGGCTGTGGAGAAAGCCATCGGCAGGTGGGATAAAGGAACACAGCCTTGCCGCGCTCTGAGGCTGTACTCATTAGCGTGCCACGCCGGTTTTAAGACTCACCTGAAGCTGCCTTAAGCAGCCTGTGCGGAGCGGCGTGCCTTCGAGCTCAGAGTGGTGCAAGAGGGCGTTTGTGTCTGAGAGAATCAAGAGCAGTTTGAAGCTGCAGAATCCAAGGCTTACAACCACTCTTTCTCATTTATCAAACCGAGATCAGAGGTAGAGTTTGGGCTCAGGGGGAGAGGCCCTCACGAGTCCACTCCGCAACGGAAAAAAAAAAGAAAATTGTATTAAGACCAAACCAAAAGGGAGCGCGATGAGATCTGGACTGATCAGGCAACACCCTAAACCTAACTCCACTCTGAGATCGCGGAAAAGAAAACTGGGGAAACCCGAGACAACAATCCCAACAAAGCCGATTAATCCCCAGGAACCCGGGTCAAGTGACCAAGAAAAAACAATCACAAATAACATAGAGGTCTCATCTCTTACAGTAATGGAAACAACTAAGTTGACCCTAACTCAATCGCTAAACATTAACGGTCAAGTCAAGGTCCCCGCCGCCTCACCTTCCTTAACTACTGCCCTCCGGCTACCACAACAACAACAACCACAAAAACAGGCACAGTCCAAATTTTCTCAAGTACCTCAAATGGAAAAATCCTTATCAACGGACCCAGCTAATCTTGTAATGATTGACGGCACACCGGCGAAGAAAAGGATATGTTCACACCAACCTAAGATTTATACAAAGTTCGCCTTTCTTAAAGACCCGGGAACAGCCATATTCTCAATGACTGGGAACATCAGAGGTCTTCAATCTCCACTCTTAAAAGACGAGCTCGACTCCAGCCATATGATCAGCAGCCAAACAGGCTTATCCACCCCAGTGGAAACTCAGTGTCAACCCACTCATGAGATAGCGACTGTCATTCCCATATCAACTTCGCCGAAAATAAGAAGACCAGTAGCACTCATCCCTCAGGAAGTTCTTAAATCAACCCCCTCCAAAACGTGGGGATTGACGTCCGCTAGTCAAACCACCGAAAAAGGCTGGATTATACCAACTGAGGCAAGGTCTCCAAACACAGCGGCCGACTCACATCCAGTTCAGCAGTGTGAGACCCACGCTAGCAAGACCAGCCCCCATTACCTCGGTAAACAAGACGCTACAATGGAAATCAAGGTTTTGATACATAAAGAGGACGAAAGGGCAATTCAACAATCGCCCCATCCAGTTAGCAGTTCTCCAAACCCAACAAAAGACTTCAGAGCGATTCAAGTAAAATCACCACACACGTTATGGGCGACATCAGATACGGATGTGGGACAGATGCTTATTCCACCTATTCGAATTACTGTCAAGGAGGGAGTACTTTTGCCACGTGTACCACAGTACAAGATCTCTAGGGAAGGTGAAATTGCTCTAACGCACATCGTTCAGGATTTGATTATTGCAGGAGTAGTGGAGGAAGTTCCTTACAATGTCTGTAACAGTCCTATTCTTCCGATCCTCAAGAAAGACACTGACGACAAAGTCTATCGATTTATTATTGATTTGAGAGAAATTAATAAAATTGTCATTCCACAATACCCGGTGGTGTCTGATATCACGACATTGCTCACATTGGTCCCTCCAACAGCGACGACCTTTTCTGTCATTGATCTCAAAAATGCATTCTTTTCCATTCCCATCCATCCCGACAGCAGATACTTATTTGGCTTCACGTTAAATAATAAATCGTATAGATTTTGTCGTGTTCCCCAAGGTTACACTGAGAGTCCTAGCATCTATAGCCAGGCTTTGAAAATACAGCTTGAATCTTTTGAATTGCAATCCGGAGTAGCCCTTATACAGTATGTTGATGACCTCCTGTTGGCTGCAGACACTTATGCACAATGTGAGGAGAGTACGCTTGCTTTGCTTTCCTTTTTGGCTCAGAATAATCATAAAGTCTCTAAGAAAAAGCTACAATACTGTAGACCCAAGGTGACCTACCTCGGTCATCTTTTGTCTAAGGAGGGGCGTGCATTAACATCAGATCGAATTCAGGCGATTTTAGATACACCAGTCCCCCGCACTCAGAGAGATGTACGCGCCTTCATAGGACTAACGTCCTTTTGTAGACAATGGATCATGGGGTTTTCGCACATTATCAAACCTTTGTTAGCGTTATTGTCCAAAACTACACCAATGCCCCTTGAATGGACAGATAAATGTCAGAATGCTTTTGAACAAGTGAGACAGGCCCTTTGCTCTGCACCCGTGTTAGGTACACCAGACTACACAAAGATCTTCACGTTGTACGTGCACGAGAAAGATGGGTGCGCGTTATCAGTGTTAGTGTAGGCACACGGGGATAAGCAGAGGCCATATGCGTATTTCTCAGCCGTCCTTGATCCTGTAGCGCGAGGGTTACCTGGGTGTTTCCGAGCAGTCGCAGCGACAGCAGTAGCTATACGGCAAAGTGAGGGAATAGTTTTGTCACATAAATTGTTGTTGTTAGTTCCCCATGCAGTAGATGCCCTGTTAAATCAAACGAAGACACAGTACCTCACGAGCGCACGTTTAACAGGATATGAGCTCACACTCCTGGCGCCACATATCACACTGAAAAGATGTGCTACCCTGAACCCTGCCACTTTATTGCCTTATCCGGTTGAAGAGGGCCAGGAGGAAAAACATAATGATTGTGTTTTCCTGACTGAGGAACAAACAAAGGGTCGTGTCGACTTACAGGATATGCCACTTCCAGATGTGGATGGGGAACTGTGGGTTGATGGATCGTGTTTGAGGCTGCCAGATGGCACGACTTCTGCAGCATACGCGATCACGACACTTAAGACGGTGGTAGAAACAGCACGAATACCTCAGAAATCGGCTCAAGCAGCGGAGCTGATAGCCTTGACAAGAGCCTGCGAACTGAGTGCTGGCCTATGTGTGAATATCTACACAGACAGCCGGTACGCCTTTGGAGTAGCGCATGACTTCGGCTTACTCTGGAGAGAGCGTGGGTTTTTGACCTCTCATGGAGTACACATTATGCACAGAGAATTAGTGCGTGATCTCCTAACCGCGTTACTTTGTCCAAAGAAAGTAGCGATAATCAAATGTAGTGCACACAAAAAGGTCACTGACAAAGTGGGACAAGGTAATGCTTTTGCAGACAGTATAGCAAGACAAACGGCTATGTCACGAAACGACTCCCCCATGTATGTAGTGAAGTCGCAGGCCGAGCGATGGCATGATGCTAGAGCAGAGATACTAGACATTCAAAAATCAGCAACTGAAGCAGAACTTGCATCCTGGGCAGCAGAGGGAGTACTGGATGATGAGGGTTGTTGGAGGAGTAAAGATATGGAACGATGGAAATTGCCTGCAGCTTACTTGCAAGCGATGGTCCAGATGACACATGGGTTGGCACATGTTGGAGCTCTTGCAATCACTCGATTGTTAACACGAGTTTGGGAGCATCCTGAGATTGCCAATACTGCTAAGAGAGTAGTGCAGACTTGTTTGATATGTTTACAGCACAATCCTGCAAAAGGGACGCATACTCCGAAAGGAGGGTTCGTTCCACCTTCCGCACCATTCGAGGTACTACAAATGGACTACATTCAGCTTGAGCGTTGCAATAACCTTAAGTATGTCTTGGTGGTGGTGTGTACCTTTAGCAAATGGGTTGAGGCTTTCCCCACGAAGGATAATACAGCTTTGACAACAGCTAAGGCTCTGCTCAAAGAGTACTTCCCTCGATTTGGAGTTTGCAAATTTTTGTGGAGCGATAAGGGTAATGTTGGGAAAATTGTGGAGTATGTGCCAAAGGGACTGGGGATCCAGCAGAAGTTTCATGCTGTGTTCCACCCTCAGTCAGCAGGTCTTGTCGAGCGGTATAATGCCACGTTGAAACTAAAACTGGCTAAGATTGTGGCGTCCACGTCTTTGAAATTGCCGGACGCTCTGCCGCTAGCATTACTCTCTATTAGATCAGTGCCCCACTCTCGAACTGGCCTCACACCTTATGAAGTGGTGTTTGGAAGGACTATGAATATATGGGGAGTTCCTAAGCCGCGATTGTTACATGATGTGCCTTGTATAATGATGAACGATTATTTGGCACGATTAACAAATGATTTACTTTCTATTCACCAACAGGTTCGAGAAGCGCTCCCTGACAATTCCATTGGAGAGGATCATAATCTCCGTCCTGGAGATTACGTTATGATAAAGTCGTTTGAGAGAGCGAACAGCTTGGAACCGAGGTGGCGTGGCCCCGAGCAAGTTCTCCTGGCGACTCGAACGGCTGTGCGAGTGACCAACAGAAAGCGGTGGGTGCATTCAACTCACTGCTGTCGCGTCTCTCCGGACCTGGTGAATCCTACTGTGTTGTCCGACTACAAAGAGATCTTGGACAAAGAAAAGAGCCCAGCTGTAACGTCGGCCGAATCTGAGGGAGCCTTCCCGAACCACACTGGTTCTGGACGACAGCGCTACGACCTGTGGCCAAGATAGGAAGAAGATTTTTTTTTTGTGCGAGACTGGTTGGTTACCGCTCTGGGGTTTGTGAAACGGAAGCCGGGAATCTCAAGGGGGGGGATCAGTTCTGCCAAGAGTAGCGACACCCGTCTTGACCTTGGAGAAGAAAACAACGGCTACCTCGGAGCTCAGCACTAACGTTTTTTTGTAGTTGTGTACTTGAGACATTGTGAACTTTTGAACTATGGCGTCTTCTGCATCACGAGACAAGAGAATTCTTGGTGCCATCTTGTTTATACTGACAATTGTGGTGATAGCAGTGATAGCCTGGGTAGTAGAACTTGTGGTGCCTGTACGAGAACATTTGTTGCCGACTACCCCGGCTCCATCTGAACATTTTCATTTCACCTTACCCTATCATGAAGAACGGCACCGACAGACTTATTTGAACAATAGCTTCATTCAAATTTTGCATCATACTCACAATATGATGAACATTTCTAACTGTTGGGTGTGTGGGATGTTGCCTAGGCATCAGAAGAAAGGGGGCACACCACTCATCCCGCTCCCGTTTTCCCATAATGGTTCCTGCAATGCTTGGTATACTCTTCTATTCACTTTGCGCTGGCCAACAAAAGGGGGGGTGCTTTTCCGTTTAAACAAGATATGCTATCATGATCGGGATGGCTATCCACAAGCTGAGGGTACTCGATTCGAATGGGAAGAGTACCGCCCGACAACGTGTCTGCACCCCGAATATACAGTAATCAACGGAACATAAATATGTCTAGCTCTCATGTCATTAATGTTATAGAGACTAAGGCTGATCTTTGCATACGAAGTAAAGGTACAATCCCGGTTGGAAAAAGTGAATGTAACATCACACTTACATTTGACAGTCCGAATGGCATATCCTTTGTGGCATCTCGAAATACATACTTCATTTGTGGCAATAAAGGTTTTCATCATCTCCCGTTAGGATGGTTAGGTACATGTTATATCTCTTTTGTATTGCCCCCTGTATTTATTGCCCCACCTATGTACCATAATGATTATGTACTGTACCATGATTTTGTGTTAAATAGAGTTAAACGTGCTGTAGTCCTGGAAGACATTGACCAGACCGATACTGTGCTACAACAATATGTAGATTTCAATTTGGGTTTGTTTTCCTTTGTGGGGGCTGCTCTCAACAGTCGGAAAATACGACGACTGACCCGTGTTGTTGAGGCTGTAGCTAATGATACCGCTTTTGCATTGGGAAATATAACTGAAGAGCTTCAAATATCTAGAATTGTTACGCTCCAGAACCAGATAGTTCTAGATGTCGTTCGAGCTGATCGAGGGGGGGCATGTAGAATTATCGGAAGTAGCTGTTGTGTTTACGTTCCTGACAACTCACCATCTGTATATGATGCAATATCAAAACTGCATAAAATTGCTGCTGAAATACATCCGGATAATGGTACATGGACCTTTTCGGGGTGGTTCTGGTCTATGCTTAGTACATGGGGCTGGAAGCTACTGACAATCTTATGTATCATAGTTGGGATCTTATTCTTCTTGTGTTTATGTATACAATGCGGTCCTGCATTATGTTCCATGTGTTTATCAGCTTGTATTCCATCTAGACGAGCTCTCGCCCAAAATGAACTGATGCTTCATAAAGAAGTGGCTCAAATTATGTCAATTGATATAGAAGATGAGTATCCCGACTATGTCCACTATGAGGTAGCTTCAGCTAAACGCTAAAAGGGTCGTCTGTCGTAATTTGACGATGGCTGGGTTAGCGCTTAGCTTTGCTACACGTTATTTCCCTTAACTTGGCCTTATTCGAAAACGCCATTTTGTATGTTACTGCGGCCATTTTAGGGAATGAGCGGCCTCGTGGTCAGCATGCCCTTTAGTCCTTTGTCCGTGCCTCTGACCACTCGAGTTTGCCCAGCAACAGGCTTTTTTTAGTAACGGTCAAGCCTGTACATGCGCAGTTCCAACTGACCAGTCACCCCTCAGGAATGTTCCGCCAAACAGACCAGTGGTGTTGTAACCCCTCCCATGAGTTGGCTGTGTTCCAAAAATGACCATATATGTACCTAAACTTTGTAACCATGTACCGCCTACCTTTTTATTACTGTAAATCTGTATAAAAGAAGGACTCACACCAACGTTCGGTGTGATACTTCTTGCATTGCCGAAGGGTGCTGTAGGAATGTACCACCAACCCATGGGGTCTTAATAAACTTTCTTTTGTACTTTTCAGTTTCCGTGCCAATAGTTCTTTTGGTGTAAGTGGGTATTTCTTTGGAGCATGTAGGCCTCGGGAACCCAATACCACACCTGAACCGCCACTGATTCCCGAGAAGCAGCGCATTTGTTGTTGAATAGCAATCCATCAAATATGGACAGACGTGGTTACTGCAAACCGGCGTCTCCAGACGCGCAGCAGACACGGGGACCAAGCGGCTGGAAGTGAGGAATAGGACACTGGGTGTTAGCCCAGCACAATACAGGGATTCAACCTTCATCACATCTTTCATCAGCCCCTTACTAGAAGTTATTGAAAAATAGGGCTGACAGAGGCACTCTGCTTAAACGAACAACCTGCATGCTGGTTGCTGTAGTCTTTGGAAATAAACACTGAGCAGCGCGAGTGTCTCTGATACGATGGAGGAGTGACCAACACTACTTTAGGGGGATGGGCCAACCTTCAAAAGAGAAAATATGGACTTCCTGCACCCGAGGCATCTGATGAGGCAAACACCGCCAAAGCGCGTAATGCCAATTAATAAACGGTGAATTCCCAGTCCCGCCGTGTCTCCTTATCTTCTGTCATGGAAGCAGATTGTTTTTGCATATTAGCGTGGAGCCACCGCTACGCAAGGGGGCCCTTCCTTCAGTGTTCCGAGGTACTGTGGCACTTACCTTGACCGCCGCTGATTCCCCGATATCACAATCCTACCAAGGCTGCTGAACACATCAACTGGTGCTCCATAAGTGGACTGGAACCCGTGTCTGTAAAGTATTAACCCGGAGACACATCGATCACTCACGGGGCAATTTTAATCACTGGATTTTGCAGACACGTTTCAGTGTTATGCCTTCTTCCTTGCAGTCAAGCCATTAAGCAGTAAGCAAGGCGTTGTAATGTAATGTAATGTAAAATAAATTTGTAAAGCGCATAAATCACCCGAAGGTCTCAGAGCGCTGGCAGAAAAAAAAAACTCAGAGCAGATAGACAGAGTAGGTCTATGGGCTTGCAGCCAAAAAGAGCCAGGTTTTTAAGTGTTTACGGAACCTTAGATGGTTAGGTCCAGTCTTGATCTGGAGAGGAAGGGAATTCCAGGCTACAGGGGCAGTTTTACTGAAGGCGACCGAAATTAGTATTGCATATGACAATTATTTGCCAGGTGATACATGCGATGATACCTCTGCTAATATCACCACCCAAATCAGAGTAAGGAATCCTGCAAGTGTCAAAAGAGCTCTTACATTATCATACTATGCTAGTAGTTTAACAAAAATTGAATCAGCAGCACCTTTGAAGTGTAATTGGAGTTGCAAGTAATAAGACTAGAAACTTTTTCAAATTGCCTTCTTATCTGTGATCTAAAAGAATACCTATCAATATCTGTAAAGTGACTGGCTTTGGCCAGTGAATGCTATACCGGGATAATTCTACTCATATTCTTGGTTACGAAAAGCTCCTCAGTCCTACTCCTCCTCCCCTTTTACAACTGCTGAATGTGCGCTTTGGGAAAACATTGCTATTCGGAGTATTACTTTGTTGTTATTCCTAGGGTATATTCTGGATACTCTGTACAGTATATTACTTTTCAGATAAGTATTTCCCCACGTGCATCTGAAAAAAAGAGCATTTTGATCATTTATATCAAGTTAACTTTTCACCTCCAAGAACACCGAGAACTCTTTGCTACTAGCTGAGGTGAATAAGTAGAGTTCGTCTTGCCAAAACCCCCAGGTGACAAATCAAGACCAATTAATAAAGCATTGGGAAATCCAGGAGAAACATGAACGCAGCAAAATGATCCTAGTCAGGTTTAAGGCAATGAGAAAGGGTGTTATATGCTACAGATTCCATGAAACAGAAAGTAATCTTTGGAAGTGTGTTAACATCAGTAATGTGTTATTGCCACTAAAGCTAGGCACGTAATTCAGTAACACTTGATTCCACTAACACCAAAGATGAGTCACAAAAAAATAAGTGTTAGAGTATTACATCTGGGGATGTTTAAATGTAGGTTTAGTTTGGAAAGCCTTATGTGCTCTTGGGTCTGTGGTACTGCTGGAAACGTACTTCACTACTTTTGCACATGCCTGTCCTACAGGCGGAATGATGATTTCAGGACCTGTTTTTATTGCAAGTGGTGTACGTGCTTCCAAAGAGTTAGTTGAACTGTATTTCATTCCTCCAGAAATTCAACTGTGTGAAAGAACAGACAAAAACACATTTGTGTAATGGTTAATTCTAAGTTGAAGTTCAACAGATGTATTAAATGAATGCACACCCCTTTCTGAAATTAGCACTCCCTATATGAATAATGATGTTCTATTTTCAGTGCTACTGAGAGCAGACTTCATTATACAGATAATGTATTGATTAATTGTTTTGAGCTGACAAAATGTAACTGCAAATTCAAAGTTTGTGCTGACTTTTTGAAAATGAAGTTTTACCTTCTAAGCTGGTTACATCAATGCGTAGCCTATGGGTAAATGTAAAATGATTAATTTTCAAATGAACTGTGGCAGTTGGGATTACTGGTTAAAATGGTTTAATTTATTTTATCCAGTGTCTATAATAAGCTTTTATGTACACAAAGAAGAAATAACTCAACAATATCTAGATGCTTTAGGCCAAAATGAAAGGCAGAATATTATAATAATAAATTATAAAATGTAAGGTACATTGAGGAGTGTTACAGATGTGTGAGATTTGCAAGAATTTTAATTAATTAATTTCAACAGCAAGTAATTGGAGAACGTGCCTGTGAGAAATCAGATATTTGTTGAAAGAGGTGGGTACCCAGCACAAATTATAACCTCAGTCCTTACCAAGGTAATGTTAATGTTAATGAAATTTGTACAGCGCACGAATACCCTCATGTGTCTTGGCGCTAACGGACAAAAAGTGCTGTGTCCCCTAATACTACTGAAATAGCCAGGTCTTAAGCTGTTTCCTAAATTCCAGATGATGGGTAATTTTTCGGAGATATAATGGGAGGGAGTTCCATTCTTTGATTGTATTAAAAGCTAAACTCCTCCCACCCCAGTTCATCTATCCTGGCTGGCTGCAAAAGGTAAGCATTTGCTGACCGCGGCACTCTGTTTGGGGAATACCATCTAAACAGATTTTCTAGGAACTTTGGTCCTTCTCTATGTAGTGCCTTAGGAGCCATGCTGAGAGTTTTACATTTTATCCGCAGGCAAACTGGCAGCCAGTGGAGTTTTCTCAGTGCAGCTCTAACCGATGGAAATTTTGGAATATCCAAAAACAATCTTGCATCCGCATTCTTTACTGCCTGTAATTTCCTATGGAGAGCAGCATGAACCTTAATGTACAAACTGTTACAATAGTCGAGCTTGGACAGGACTAATGCAGTTACTAATGATTTTCTGCAGGTTTTAGGAATGAACGGCAGGACTTTCCTAATGGTCTTAATCATAAAAAATTAGGACAACACTACTTTAGAGACTTGAGTCTTAAAATTCAGCTTTCCATCTATGAAAACCCCAAGGTTTTTTGCTTTAACTAAGGGTGTGGGGGGAGGTCTCAGACTGTCCGGCCACCAGGCAGGGGACCAGGAAGGGGAGAGATTTCCAAACATTATCACCTCTATCTTAGTCGAGTTCAACTTCAAACAGTGAGTACTCATCCAGGGGCTAAGAGACAACATGCAATTGTGCAGGTTAAGCGAATGATTAGTGTCCTTATCCACTGTGGAAATCACCAGCTGAGTATCATCAGGGGTGCTAACTCTGCTACATAAATATTAAAAAGTGTAGGGCTCAAAGAAGAGCCCTGTGGGACCCCGCACGGGAAAGAAAAAGGTGGCAACTTAAAATTCCCCAGGTGCACTGATTGAGTTCTCTCAGATAAAAAAGATGTCAGCAGGTCAGGAGCATTACCTTCAATTCCAATCTCTTTTAGGCGCTGAACCAAGAGAGAGTGATCCACCATGTCAAATGCAGCGGATAGGTCCAGCAGCACCAAGGCTGCTGTACCCCTGCTGTCCAGTGACATACGGATTTTCTCAGTGGTCTTAATTAGAGCAGACTCAGTACTATCGTTTGCTCTAAAACCAAACTGGCTACAATCTAAAACTTGATTAGCCTCAACAAAAGTTGCCAATTTGGCATTCATGATCTTTTCCATTATCTTGGCTGGAAGGGGAATTCTTGAAATCGGTCAGTAGTTGGCAGTATCCATTGCATCCAAGTTGCTTTTTTTTAGGAGAGGCAAGATACAAGCCCTCTTCCATATAGTAGGAAAAGATCCCTGATCTATCATCTGATTAAATATTTTGGAGAGATGGGGACCAGCAAGATGATTGATAGATTGTAAAATTTTGGGAGGGCAAGGATCTTCTGGGGAACCAGACTTAATCTAAGTTATTAGTTCGGTGATTTGCATGGGTGAATCCGGCAAAAAATTAAACCCCAAAGTGTGCTCAGTAGCAGTGTTATCATTTCGAATTATTTTGTCCACTGCAGTTGATTGAGTGAACTGCTCATAGATTTGTTCAACCTTGGTTCTAAAGGAGAGAGCCAAGGCGTCACAAAATTCTTGATTAAGAGTAACCGGATCATGTTTTTTAACTGTAGTTACATTTTTCACATAAGGAAAAAGTTCTTTGCTTGACCCACTAGCTTTTTCAATTTTTGTTGTATAATAAAGAGTTTTTTCATCAATCAGTTTTGTCTTAAAAACTGAGATCATAGATTCATATCTATTTTTCTCTGTGAGTTCATATTTTTTTCACCATATCTTACATGCCTACTTGTCAATCCTCAAGGCTTCAGAAAACCAGGGGGCCGAGGGTGATTTCCTGTTTTTATTAATCTGCATATTTGGGACTAATTTCGCAAAGTTAGTTTCAAGCCAGAGGGTATATTTTGTTGCTGCTGTATCAGCGTTATTCTCCACCTTCTCTTCACTCCTGCCAAGCTCATTGACCAAAATACTATAGTTAATTTTTTGCCAGGCCTTGCTTATGGTTTTTATGTTCTCATTATTTGACTCATTGGAACATAAACGCTTGTAATTAAAAATAATAGCTTGGTAGTCCGACCAGATTACCAGAAAAGTAGTGACCTTAGAGATAGCTGGGTCATTAGTGAACAGGCCATCAAGAGTATGACCTGCCGTATGTGTTGCACCCGAAATCAACTGTTTAAGACCATATTCGGCAGTTAGTTCTAGCATTTCCTCCGTGTCTCTGTCTTCCCTAGTTTCCAAATGGAAGTTCATATCGCCCAAAACTGTAAAAGATTTCGAGTGGAGGCTGTACTCTAGCAAAGAATGGATATTTACTAGGAAATCAACACTAGGGCCTGGCGGACGATAAACTAAAAGGCCTTTAAAGTATCCTTGGGCGGAAAGAGTGATCTTAAAGAGCAATGCTTTACAGGCTGGTGTATCTATTTTTGAGCAAAAGGAACCTAGTTCGGCTTTATGTATCACCGCAAGACCACCACCTCTTTTCAACTGCCTGTCTAGTCTATAATTACTATACCTGGTGGAGTCGCAATATTGAAATCAAAATTTGACGAATCATCGCCCCAAGTCTCGGTCACAAATAAAACATCAATTTTATAATCCTTAATGAAGTCTGCAATCTAGTATTTATGTTTCACCAATGATCTGGCACTGATGAGTGCTAGTTGTATTTCATTGTTAGCAATATCCAAAGCCCGTGGGCTTTCTTGGCAACTAGGAGGCACGACCAGCATCTCTGGAAGTATACTGTCGCAGCCTGGACATAAGGGGTGCGCCGGTTTTATCAGATGACTACAATTAAACTGATAACATTTATTACACATTGGTGGGTGTAAATGCAGCAAACTCTTACCAGAGTATGTAATCAGAGCTTTATCTGGAGTGCATGGATCAGGGTTTCCAGCCCTGGGCCTGGTCCAGGCGCGGACGGGCGCAGATGGGCTTGCCTTTGGCGCGACTTTGGCGTGCCACCGGCGCGCCCGCTGCGCTGCCATGCCAGCGTGGCCTTAAGTAGAGAGGAGGATGTCAGCCACTAGCATGCTGACCACCGGAAGTGAGTATGCAGAAAGAAAGCCTTCAAGTGAAACTAACGAGGTCCTTCCCTCCGTGCAAGGGGTATTGACCGTGACGTACCGGGGAAGCCTCCAACTAAGAATACAGGTAATTTGCCCTCAGAACATCATTTAAGACTAGTGGTTAATACAAAACATTAAAAACTAATTTTAAAAGCAAGTTCATTCAAAGTGTGCAAACATGCGATTAGCAGCAAGTATCAGGATTTAAATGAGCAATGAAGACCTGAGCTATGGTAACAGCAATTAAGTAAGGAAAACAACAGCAGCAATTATTACCACTGCACAGCCGTTCCAGCGTGGCCTTAAGTAGAGAGGAGGATGTCAGCCACTAGAGTGCTGACCACCGGAAGTGAGTATGCAGAGAGAAAGCCTTCAAGGGAAACTAACGAGGTCCTTCCCTCTGTAGTAGAGAGGAGGATGTCAGCCAGAGGTAAGCCTCTAAAGTCTCTAAATAAATCTGAGTTCAACTCTCAGGAAGCTTTCCCAGAGGTGTCAGACTTAATTTAGAGGCAATGTGTAAAATGTGTATGAACTACTCGAACACTAATAAAGTGAACACAGAACACAAGAAAAATCAGAAACCAAATTTGAAAATAGAGTACATTTTAGATATTAAAATGTCGCCATACCAACAAATATCCAGTCAATTGAACTGGAAATTTGAATTTTTAAAGTTTAAGGTAAAAAATAGCGCCTAAAAGCGTTAAGTGCCAACCACGGTCAAATAGTTGGAGGAGATTAGGGAAAGTTTAAAATTGACCGCAATGATTTGAAGCTAGGAACAGATTTCTCATGCTCAACAAAGTTAACTTTGCACTCAGAAACATTAAAGTGATGTCAAGACAAGTCAAGTCAAAAGTCTTCAGCGAGGCCAGACAGTAGGCTGTAGTTGAGGAGGGTTCAATATCATAAGGTCGCCGGAGAATGGAGTTTCAATGAAACAATCAGTTTAGGAGGAAAAGCTTTTTAGAAGGAAAAGTTCAAATTCAGTACCTCAGAAGCCCTCAATGTCAATTGAGCCCCCTTTGTCATTGGCTCGGGAGAAGCTTTCTATGTTCAGACTTCAAAACTTTTCTGGAAGTTAAATTCCTAAGCACAGCATTGCTGCACGCTGCAGCCAAAGAGGGCTAGACATCATTAGAATCCATTTGATGGCAGTTTCACTGAATCAGATTTGCTGCTTTGGAGAATAAAATAGCATTAGATAGCAGGAGCTGTGGCAAACTCAATCTTAGTGGCGATACAATATCTGCAGATTGGCTGGCAGGTTGGTCCTGGTCCCATGGCAGGTTGGTCCTGGTCCCATTCTCAGAGCAGAAGTTGGAAATGCACTTCTAAGTCCCAGGTTTAAGGGTTACTTAGGGAGGAGTACACTTTGACCACAGCCCAGGGTGATCAAAGTAGGAGGGTCATGATTGACTATAGCAGAGGCCAGCGGCAGGGTCCAGGGCACGTCCAAAACTACACAAAATCGAACGGTTGTGAGAAAATAAATGCTTTCCCTTAATTAATTAAAGTTGCATATGGCTTCCTAATTCAAGTACCAAAACGCAAGTCCAAATGTATCAAGTAGTGTGCTTAAGAACTTAAGACAATCTTCATTTAATTCTTTTGACATAGAATATTCATAGCAGACTTTTGTTTTGGAACTTGGATTTTGGAGCCTCTTTCATATTGAATAAAAAGTATCCAATCCATTTGGAACTGGTATGCTGGGAATGCAGGAAAGAGGCCACTTGAAGAGTGATGTGTCCCTGTAGTTCAAACAGGCATTCAGCATTATGACCCTTGTATTCACTGCTAGGGGTCCTGGGTACAAGGGGTGGAGGTTCTGTTTTCTCAGGTATTCAGACAGAGGCAAATGTGGTGCAGCTGTGCAATAGTCACTCATCCCTATCTTTAGGGCAGTCTAACATACGTAAAAAGAACAGCGGTGCTCTAAACGCTAATGCTCAGCTTCTGCCACGATGTGTGTATCTGGACCAGAGAAATAAGTTCCCAGACAAAGCATGAACACAATAAGGAGTTGCAAAGCACTTCCCATGTATATCCTATATTGATTGTGATGGTCTAGGTCAATTAGTGCAATGTGTATGTTCATTTTTTAACATATATTTACATTGTGAAAGGAATGAAATACATTTAGACATACGCCAGTGGTTCCCAAACTTTTTTGACCTGTGTCTCCCCTGACCTAATCGGCAGTTGGCCGTGGCTCCCCACCATTTTTTTACTGGTGGGTGGGTGGGTGGTGTGTACCTCCTGTTATCTTCCTTAAAGTATTTGGGACGCAATGAAGGTATTATATTGGTTGGAATGCTTGAATTATTAATCTCATCCACTGGCTGCATCCCAATCCATCGTTTTTTCCCCCAACAGAGTAGCTGGTCCCAGACCCTTATTTATGCCGGCTGCTGCTTTCAGTACCTTTTGGTACTGAGACCCGCTCTGAGACAATGGAACATTGAGTTTGGTCTGTCATAACCAGTATCCCCAGCCTTATTTTTACACTAAAAAGGTCTATCCTGTGTGCCCATCTATATCCAAACATATTCAACCATTTGCACACCTATCCACCATATATCCTTCCGTCCATCATTTCACTCATCCATCCCTCCATCCACCCTTTCACTCATCCTTCCATTATTCATCTACCCACCCTTTCACCCCATCCATCTGTACAATCATCCATGCATCCACTCTTCCACCCTGTCATCCATTAACTTACTCATCCATCCACCCATTCACTTACTCATCCATTCACCCAGTCATTTATCTTTCCACCCATTCACCCTTTCAGTCATTCATCCTCCCTTTCTCTTTCCATCCCCCTTTCACTTATCCATCCATCTACCCACCCATTTACTCATCCATTCATGAATCCATCCATTGATCCTATTACTCATCCATTCTTTCACTCATCCAACCATCCGTTCACTCATCCAGCCATCCGTTCTCTCATCCATCCACCCTTTCACTCATCTATCCATCCTTTTGTCCATCTACCCCCTTTCACTAACTCATCAATCCTTACATCCACCCTTTCACTCATCCATTCACCATTTCACTTATCAATTCATCCATCCACCCATTCACTTGCCAATCATCTACCCTTTCATTCATCCACCCATCCATCCTTTCACACACCCATCCACCAATTCACTCGCCCATCAGCTGCCATTTCACTCATCCATCCATCCTTTCACACACTCATCCACACTTTTACCCATCCATCTACCCTTCCACCCATAGATCTACCCTTCCACCCATACATCCATCTGTTTACATTTTATCTCATCCATACTTCCATTCATTCACTCATCTGTCCATCCTTTCTTTCATTATCTATCCATTCCCCCTTTCATTCATGCATTCATCCTTTCAGTAATCCATTCAGCCATTCCTTCACTTATTTACTCACCCACCTTTTCACATTATGAGCTGAGCCTTTGTTTGCAGAGTGGCAGACAGAAGAGTCCCATCAAGAATGAACTAAAGCAAGGGGTGGGCTGGTGGAGAGTTCACTATGCCCCTGCACATAGGCAGACTGAAAACGTAGAAGTCATGCATGATGCACAGTGCCAGGATGTGAGGTTACGGTAACATGGTGTTGTTTCCAGTGCTTTAAGCAGTGTAAAAAAACTGGGGGGTCTCTTCAAAGGGGGTGTTTGACGTAATTAAGAGCGCAGCTTAAAACACCTAGGCTAAAAATATGCGCTTAGCATAGTGTTCTGCCTCACTGGTATTATGTTGTCTCTGTCATTGCATCCATATATATAATACAGCAAGTATCATTACACCCCAACAAGCCAGGACTATTGGCTTTGTCAATGGTTGCTGGTTCCTTAAAAAAAAAAAGGAGCAACCATGGCTATGTTGAATACAATATTGAAAATACTTCAGTTCTAAAATGACAGGACAGTGATGTTTTAAACTTATTATACAGGCTTCTTTGAATGAAGTGTTTTCTAACGTTGCAGCGTGGGCGTTTTACTTTTTATCGTACAGAATGCCCTTCTGTACTCTGAGGCAGGAGGAGGCCGCCACATGGTGTCGCACCCCCAGACTCCCATTGTCATTCAGTAAGTGGCAATCAGCGGCATACTGAATGACAATGGGCGGGAGGGGCTGCTCTTGTGCTCCTGGAGGAGTGCGAGGCGCCTCCAGCAGCAGGGGTGAGGCCTCTCACAGGGGAGCAGCGCTGCTCCCTGTGATGGCCAAAATTACAGTTAGTGTGCGCGGCGCCCCTGGCACCTCTTTACGGTGCACCGGGGCGCCGCGGCGCACAGTTTGGGAACCACAGACATACGCCATTGGATAGAAATAGCATTTGTGCACTACTAGGTCCAGCTGCTTCTTTTCCTCGAAAATTCTCAAAATTTGAGTGATTCTTATGATCCAGTTGGCTTATAAGAAGACTTGGAACATTAGGTTTACTACTCTACTTTCTCATACTGTACCTTTGGATATAGCCTTGAAAAAGTTCCAAGCAGTTACGAAACACATGTCTGCTGAATCAATCCATGAAGCATTTCTACCAAAATCCCTGTGGTCACTGTTAAAAAATTATAATAACAGTTACAACACTCTGTACTTCTTTGTAATATGAGGACCAAGTAAAACTATTATTCATCTCAACATTAGAAGCGTTGATGAAAATTATTTGAGTTTTTTTATTATATTCTCATTGTAATTTGTTCTGTGCATTTGAAATATATGAATAATTGCACCAATTGACATAGACCAACACAATTAATTTAGGATATAAGTGACGAGTTCTCCGCTGTTTCTTGTTTTGTTGTCTTCTGAATCTTCCTCAGGTCCAGACGGGTTCTAAAGAAGGTTATTGGGAAAGCTTAATTTATGCTCAGTGCCAGCCTGTGGTGGGAGAATCTCCTGGACACTTCCTAAACAATGGAGAATATGTTCCCAGGTGTGACCCTACCTACTTTTGCAGCACTTCCTGTAGGTTTTACTGTAGAATTATCTCACTGTTCCTTTTTCTCCCTTTATCTAACATGGCAGAACCTTTCTTCCCCTCACCGGAGTTCCCAGTGCCCAACTAAAGGTGTGGCTATGTAAATGGGTAACCCTCTCTCTTCTGGTCAGTCTAAACAGGATTTGTGTCAGCCCCCTCTCCCATAGGGATTTGTGTGAGCCTGACTAGGAGGACAATGGAGGGGGCAGGTACAGGTGTGAGATACAGATGTCTTTGAAAGGAGAGGCCCATTCCAGTTAATCAAGGGGCTAGGCACGCCCACAGGCCATCCTGCCAATGGAGGAACAATTGCAACCCACACCCAAGGGAGTTGTCCCCATCCCAGGAGCAGTTCACACCTCACTGTAAGGATACCATCAGTTGACAGTTAAAATACTTACCCAAAGGCCTTAGAAGATATAGGAGGAAAAAGCGTTTTAACCAATAGTTAGGCAACATCCAACTTTACAATTCATAGTGATTTTTTTCTATTAAAAAGTATTTTGAATTACATGTTCTAGCTGCTATCAGCATGAATTTAGCATTATAGCATGTTGTAATTTACTCCAGTATTTCCCTGAAAAAACAACCACATTTGTCACAGAGCAAGTAGCTTTTAGGCTTTTTCATTGTGAGAACATGTGTGGCAGTAAATGTTTGCATGTCATACTTTTTAGCGTCAGGCACCCTGTTTGAGCATTAAGGCCTACTTTATGAGTGACTTCAATCAAACAATCAATTAGATCTTTATTCGGAAACAAAAGTATCCATAAAAGCACATTTTAAAATCACAGAAGATATTAAAACTGACATTTCATGAAAATCAAAATAACATTAAGAAAAAAGTAGACTATGATATTAATGTAAGACAATTCTAAAAGTGTCCATGATCAAGAATGTCCAGATGGCAACGGTAAGAATTGTAATCACATAAAAAAATACTCTCATCTTCAGTGAGTTAGAGTAACTTACTATATGCTACTCTAAAATCGCTGATGGCAAGCTTCTTGATTAGGGGAAGTAAAATAATCTTAGTGTACTTAGAGTAGAAGCCACATAAAAATAGGGAATGTAACACTGTTTGGCCTTTACTTCCATTACATGGGCAGGGGGAAATATTAAGATATACCTGAAATCCTAAGAGGAAACATAACAAATATTTAACTGTGCCTGCCTTGAAACAAAACAGTAAACTTCACTCCCAGTACCCCATGGGTTTGGTCAAATATCCTGTGATCATTTGTTAATTCCAATATTCATGTAGGTCACTATACTCACCTTTGAAGTCTCAGCAGCTAATCTTTCGGTCTGTATGGGATTTAAAAAAAACTGCTTGAAGAGGTTGTCTACGAATGGTGTGAGGTCCGACAGAGTTTTCAAATAACTATTGGCAACCTGCCTTTCGTAAGTGTGATTCCACTGTCACTAATCATGGAATACTCTTATCTTTTTCACAGGCCAGACAATCTGAGATAATATCTCTGGTGGGGCCTGTTTATGTGTTTCTGCACAGTGCTAACCATAATAAAAGGGGGCAGACATGGACATAATATTCAATTAAAGTGATGTTCATTTAATTATAACAAATAAAATTAGAAGAGGAACTAGGGACCCCAAGGACTCTTCTGCAAAATCTATGTTCTTCTACTTGAATTAGAATGCACTTATTATTACCTCATACCTCAGCCCCATAAGTAGCTATCGGTAGGCATTGTATCTTAAAGATCTGTAGGAGTGGGAGAGGATCTCCACCACTCTTTGGTTGGGATACAGTGAACTGTGAATTAATTGCTCATGAACATGTATTACTACTTTTCGCAACATGTGCAGTTCCTGAGCCAATATCAGCGAAGAATAATACCGGGTAAGAAAAGGTGCGAGGCCTATTAAAATAGACTAACCCACTTTAAGTGAAGCCAGATTACGATTTTTCTGGCTGCATGATTTACGTAACCTTGCCCTAACAGTCACAGAGCCCTCGGGTGTGGCCATTAGTACGGCATCATCAGCATATAGCGACAATGTTAAAAATTAGCCTTTAAATGTAGGGACATCAGGCATAATGAATGAGAATTAAGGATGAAGATTGTTTATATATTAAATAAATAAGAGTGGGGCTAGAATACATCCTTTTCTCACTCCTGTAGCAATTACAATTGCCCAAGACACCTTCCCCTGATTATTCTGGCCTTTATGTCTCTGTGCAAATATACTATAAAGTACACCAGTGCTTCATCCATACCAGGAGCTAAAAGGATGGACCAAAGCTCTGAGCGATTTATACTACTGAACGCTGTGGTCAGGTCCATGAATGCCAGATATATTGAGAAGTTTTGTGCTATAGTATATTTTCCAATCAGTAACTTTACATTGAGACACTGCTCTACTGTGCCGATCTTAGATCTAAAACCACATTGACATGGATAAAAAATGTACTTTTCGTTTGCCCATTCTTTTAGATGATTGTATAAGATTCTCCCTAAAAAAAATGGTGTTGTATTGATTAGGGACATTCGCATATAACAGCTGGACTGTAAGCGGTCTCCCTTTTTTAAAAATGTGAAATATAGGTGAAGTTGACAATGTACTTGGTAAAGGGGAATGTCCTAAACTATTAAAAACATTCAGTAACATCTGGGCCCAAAACCCTGGGATGTATTTAAAGAGGTCGATAATTACCCCATATGGGCCAGTGGACCTTGCCCCCAATACTCTGATTCATTGCATACTCAACTACCCCCATGGTTAGCTGCACAGAGTTTGGGTCGGTTCACTAACACAACATCGATGTAAAAAATATTGTTGTTCAAAATATCGAGAAAAAATATATAGACAGCAAAACATTGACTCCTATACTTAAACAGGTAAGTACAAAAACATTGATGTAAAAACTATAGATATATTAAATATCAACTTTTAAATAAATAGTTAATATAATAATATATATATCAATACATTAAATAGTAAATCTAATATTAACAACAAAAAATATATATATATAAATTTCAATAATATATAACAAATAAATGTAATAAAAATACCAAGCACACATACATAATAATTTGTACATATATATTTACTTCAAAACAATTAATAAACTATTATTTTTAATTTATGTTAAAAGTTTAAAATATAAAAAATAAAAATCTATATTAATGATTTGAAATATACAAAAACTAAAATCTATAATAAATTAAAACATTAAACTATTAATAGAAAATGTAACTTACTTTTCACAATCAGTGGAACAGTAGGGAAAGTGTTGGATAGCAAAGGGGTAAAAATACCTATTCCCACTGCATCAAGTGCAAAAGTAGGGTAAGTGTTGGTTAGCGGAGATATAAAATGTACTATTCCAACTCCAGTGAGTTCCACAGTAGGGAAAGTGTTGGATAACGGAGGGAAAAAAATACTATTCCAACTCAAATGAGTGCAACAGTGGGGAAAGTGTTGGATAGAGGAGGGGTGACATTTCCTATTCCCACTCCATTGAGAGCAACAGTAGGGAAAGTGTTGGATAGCAAAGGGAAAATATTTACTATTCCCACTCCAAAGAGAGCAACAGTAGGGAAAGCGTTGGATAGCGGAGGGGTAAGAATAGCTTTTCCCACTCGACTGAATGCGCGAGTAGGAATAGTGTTGGACAGCAAAGGGGTAAAAAACTTGTATTCCCACTCTAGTGAATGCAACACTGCGGAAGCTTTTGGACATCAAATGGGTAAAAATTACTATTCCCACTCCAGAGAGTGCAACAGTAGGGAAAGTGTTGCATAACAGACAGTTAAAAAATATGATTTCAACTCCAATGAGTGCAAAAGTAGGGAAAGTGTTGGCCAGCAGAGAGGTAAAAATTGCTATTCCCACTCCAATGAGAGCAACAGTAGGGAAAGTGTTGGATAGCGGAGGGATACAAATTACTATTCCCACTCCACTGAATACAACAATAGGATAAGTGTTGGATAGAGGAGGAGTAAAAATAACTATTCCCACTGCATCAAGTGCAAGAGTAGGGTAAGTGTTGGATAGCAGAGAAATTATATTTTTCTTCCCACTCTCGTGAGTGCAATAGTAGGGAAAATGCTGTTTAGCGAATGAGTAAAAATTACTATTCCCATTCCAGTGAGTGCAACAGTAGGGAAAATGTTGGATAGCGGAGGGGTAATGTTTACTATTCCCACTCCAGTGAAAGAAATAGTAAGGAAAGTGTTGGATAGTGGAGGGGAAAGCATTTCTATACACACTCAAACGTTTAAAAAATATATATAATTAAGAAACAATATTTAAAAAATCAAAAATCAAACACATTAAACATATAAAAAGAATACATATTATAATATTAATTGCATATAACAGAAACCTACAAATATTATATAAAATACAATAATAAATACAATTATAAAAATAATTATTTTACACATTTATAAAATAATTTTTGTTCAACTAGAAAATATTTACAAACCAAAAAAATTTATTAAAACATACATTTATTAATTTTATTTCCTACCCTAAACAACACACCAATTACAACACACTTCAAAATTGTTAATTCCATTTATTTCCATCATTAACAATTAATAATCAATCAAAAAGTATGATTAATAAATACACCAAATAAACATAAATTAACTACACACAGAGTAACACAATAATAATCAAAACACACACCTAAATTAAACTATAAAATAATGAAACACAATTAAAACTTATTTATGAATTAAAAACTATTACTATTAACAACTAATAGTTAAATAATTAAAATATATTTAATACCCACACTTTACGCCTTTAAAAGTAAAAACACACAAAAAAGAAACAATTAAACAAAATAAATATCAAATAATTAACATTAATTAACTTCTATATATTGATTAATTAAAAACAAATTACTTCACAATTAACTTCTATAAACACAACAACACACACTTACAAATTCATTACACAATTACCAAACTGTATTACCAATTCATTTATTAAATTACTTAACCAATTGTTAATTCATCAATTAAAAATAAATTACTTCCCACCCTTTACACCTATAAGCACAACAACACACAACCTAATTACACAACTACCATAATTATTTACAAATTAATTAATTAAAATTAAGTAACAACCAATTATTAATTAATAATAAATAGCTTTACAGGTTCAGGTTCAGGTTTTAATGTCTTTATTTCGAAGATTTCTTCATAAAAGACAGCAGATAAAAATACATACAGATTTACAACATGAATATTACAAGTAATAAAAGTGGTTATAAGTAGCCATAAGGACACATTATAAAATTTGATTAAATAGTATCACAAGACGTTTTACATAGATCATTAAAAAGGATTTACAAATCACAATTCATACATTATAACAATGAATTACTACACTAAATATATTCCCTCTTGTACAGTTATCATCATGGTGGACTTAATTATCTTCCTGAGAGATGTCTAACCCTAATGGTCCACGCCCATCCAATATATTTCGCCAAGCCTATGGAGATCCACTCAAGTAAGTAAGTAAGTAAGTAAAAATTTTATTGTATATGGTTAATAAAAACCTTTACAAAAAGAGAGAATTTAAGAGAACTTATTCCAATAAAATAAATAAGAATACATCTACTGACATGTGACCATTTCAGAGTACAAAAAAAAAGTCTATCTTTCATTGTTTGGCTTCAAAGTCTTTTGTTTCAGTGAGACTTTGTATTTTGTCCCATTGGTTGCCTCATTTTCGTTTTTCATCAATAGGAGGCTCACTTTCTGAAAAAAACGGGTGGCCCTGCAGGCTATCTGCAGCTGTTCACTGTTCAGTACTAACATGACTGCCGACCGGCAAGTTCTAATATGGAAGAGGCGGAATATTTGAAGTAGATAATACCGTCTCAGGTTGCTCAGAGCGGGACAAATGCACAAGACGTGGATCAGGGATTCTTCTGTCAGACCGCAAAGTCTGCACAATGATGTTGGCCAAGTTTGCCGCCATGCCGGGATCTGGTCTTTTGTGGAATAGGTTCCCAGACGCAGACGTAATAGCATTTGTTGCGTTGATGGTGTTATGTAATTGACTAGGTACGGCTGTGGAATGCTTCTGTCGTACGTGGCCAGTACCATCCATCCGTGTTTTTTCTTGGCCAATGTTGCTTTGTCAGCAATCCTGGATTTATGTTTCGCCGCACTATTGGCCGCTTTTTTAAAGGCCGCGAAGGTATGTTCATTGTTCCACGTCTGTTGCATGTCAAGATTTTCCAACGATTCTTCCAGTGTTTTTATCCATGCCTTTTTTCCTTTGGTTTGATTATTGATTTCAGTCCAACAGTGACCCATCAGTGTGTCCGCTTGTGCTGCTCTTAGTTTCCAGCACGTTTTTATTAGGGCGGCTTGTCTTGCGTGAATCTGGTTAAGTAATCCGAATTCAAGGCGTACCTGCGCCTGTGATGCAAACTTCGGAATTTGGTAGAGGTATTTGAACAGCGCTGACTGTTGTAGATTCAGGAAATTCGCATCTTTGCCTCTGTATAGGTCGGAGCCATACGTGAGGGAGGGTAAAAATTTGGCAGCGATCACTTTCAGCAAGTATTCGTTAGATGGACATATTAGTTTTGTTTTTAGTATGTTTAGGGCAAACCGCAATTTGATTGCCTGAGATTTTCTGTACAAGGTGTGTTCTTTTAGTGACCATCTTGAATCAACAAGTACTCCCAGATACTTATAGGTGAGACATTGCTCTATGTTATTTCCCGCGATGTGCCATCTGAATGTTTGCTGCCCTTGGTGAGACGCAAAGCAAACCACTTTTGTTTTTTTATAGTTGAATTGCAGCCCATGCATGCTGGTATATTTATGCAACTTTGTTATAGCGCGTTGGAGACCCAGCGGGGTCTGGCTGCACAGGACAATATCGTCGGCATACTGCATACACCTTATTTTGTGTTGGGCTAGTTTTGGTGGATCGCTTTGAATCTCTGAGATGCTCTTGTCAAGGTCCGCAGTGAAGATGTTGAAGAGGGTGGGGGCTAAAACGCATCCCTGCTTGAGCCCAATTCGGGTGGGGATTTTTGATGTTGTCCTGTCCCCATTACCGAGTTTTATCTTGACCCAGGTGGATGAGTATAGATTTATAATGGCCCGTAACAACTTCTGGGGGGTACCCCAGTTGGCCATCTTTCCCCATAGTGTCTCCCTTGGCACTGTATCGAACGCCGCTTTTAGGTCAACAAAACAGGTGTACAGTTTTGTTGAGTTGGCATTTGCTCTCTCGACAAGAAGGTTGAGTGCTGTCAGATTGCATAAGGTATTGGTTCCAGGCCTGAACCCTGTTTGGGTGATTGGAAGGATGTTGTTACTGCTGATCCAATCTTCCAGCGCAATCAGGAGATTTGATGCGTATACCTTGGCCTCTACATCGATGAGCGCGATCAGTCTGTAATTCGCTGGATCTGTGCGCGCTCCTGCTTTGAAAATTGGGTGCAAAATACTCCCTCTCCATGAGGAGGGAATGCTTCCTGATTGGAATGCGTGATTGTACAATGGGGAGAGATATTCTGCCCAGAACGAGTGATCTTGTTTGAAGAGCCCATTAGGCAAGCCATTCGGGCCTGGGGCACCTTTTGGCCTCAGTTTGTTCAGGACCATTTGGACTTGGCATTTCGTTATCCAGGTTCCTTCAAGGGTATGGTCTTCCTCGTGCTGTTCTGTCAATTGGATGATGAGAGGGTGTTCATTCCTTACTTTCGCGTCGGTCCTTTGAGACTGCTCTAGATGGTGTATCCAGTCTTCCTGTAATATGTTTGCATTAAAAACTAGGGCTGCTCCGTTGGCTACTTTGTTGATTTCTGCCCAGAATTTCCTGTTGTTGTTGGATTTGCTGGCTTCTATTAGTTGTTGCCAGGTTTCTGTTTGATATTTTTTCTTTAGAGTCCATACTTCTTTTTTGTATATTTGCCTTAGATTATGTATTTGCTGCCTGATGTGGTCACCATTCTTGGGGTCTTTTCCTTTGAGTTTTCTGAGTTCCTGATTGAACAACCTTTTTTTTTTCCCTATTGCACCCAAGTGAGCTTGTTGTGACTGACAAGGTTTTCTTTTGTTAATTTGTTTTTGTTGACCAAATTTGTCGGTTAGGAGTGCAGTCATTTTTTCCCAGTTTTCTTGATATGCAACTGGGTTTGTTGCCTCGTCTTCTGCCGACATTAGTTTCACATGAACCATGATTTCACCAGCGTTCTTTCCGTTCCATGCTAATCGCTTAAGATTATAAAGGGTCGGAGTTGTCATCAGGTCTTTTGTTGCTGGGGCCTTGGAGTGTTGCAGTCTGAGCTCTATTGCTTGTAGACTGTGATCGCTCTCCAATTTGTGGATTATTCTGTAGGTGTCTACTATTTGGAATACTTCAAAGTCCACCATGGTATAATCCAGGATTGATTGGGCCTTTTTGACAACTCTAGTCGAGGATGCCGGCTGATCCTGCAAGAAACGGCCATTCAAAGTGATCAGTCCGATATCGGCCAACATTTGGGCGCACATCTGGCCGTGTTTGTCTTTTTTCCGATGGTTTGTTATTGTTGGTGGTATTCTTTTCCCGTGCCGCTTTGTACGTTGGATGTCATGAACGGGATCTTTTTCTAGTAGAAACATGTTTAAGTCGCCAGAAACCACCAAGCCAGCCTGTTGGTAAGTGGCTTGCAAGGATTTGAGATATGCTTTTAAGGACAGAATTTTCTGTAATTTGTTCTTTGTTGCCGGATGAATATAGATATTACATATAACCAATGAGCGACACTCTATGGTAGCGTGTTGTCCTGAACTGGTGTCAGTCGGGAGCGTGATTTTGATGCATTGAATCCATGATTGTCCTGACTCAATTGGCTCAACAGACCATGGGATGCTGGTGTTTAGATAAATCGATAGGCCTCCCGCTGCCCTGCCGGTTAAACCTCTTTTGATGGCGTGTTGTTGTATTTCTTTAAAGCCAGTTATGTGGTCCGATGCAATTGACCAAGTCTCTTGGAGTAATATGATGTCGAATTGTTTGAGGAATGCTATTAGTTCAGAGTCATTTGTTTTGCCTGCCAGTCCATTTATGTTCCAAGAGCATACCTTCAGATTCGGCTTTCATGCTTCCTCCCTCTTGATATCCACTGGGGTTGCCATTGGAGCTAGGACTTTCCGCACCTGGCTGACGACTCCCGTCCCTCCTTGTCGAATGATCCGTAAGTTGGACCATGCTCCCTTGCTGCTGTCCAAACGGCCTACCCCGCCCCGGAGTATTCCACTATTAAACTCTGGGCTTGCGTCTGCCAACGTGGATAACGGGCCCGGGTATCTTTCAATTTCGACCAGTCTGATCTCGATTCCCCATTTTGCAAACACTTCCCTCTGTTGCCAGAATTCTTTGGCCTTCAGATGATCATTCCAAGTTACCACGGTCATCTCTCTTCCGTTTGCGTTCGGGATTGTTTTGAATTCGATGCTTTCGATGTGGATGGTCTTCAGATGTTTCAATGTTTCAATAGAATTGATAAGTTTTAAAATGGCGCTCCGGTTAAGAATGTCATGCTTACCCCTGGAGCTGTAGTGTGGGATGAGTTCGTGAGCAAGTACTTCAGCTGGATATGGTACCTCGGGATCTTCTTTTGGCCCCGCCCGCCTGATTTGGCTGTTTTTTTGGGTGTGCTCTCTATAGCCCTGATATAGGATATTTGTGTGAGCTGCTGGTTCATTCTCTGGTCCTGGTTGGAAGGTACTTGATTTCTGTACTCCTTCTGTTGGGGTGCTTTGTTTTGACCCTTTATCCAGAGGATTTTCTTTTTGTAGCGTGATCCTCTTTGTAAAATAATGTGTGATGGTTTTTTGTTCTGTTTGCGGAAAGGGACCAACCACCCGATCCGTTTTTATCTTTTCTTGTACTTGATGAGAAACTTTATGATTACTTTGGATTTTATTTTGGGTAGTTGACTGTGGCGGTGTTTGTGGGGAGGGGTGCAGAGGTAATGCCCCTTGGTCGACCTCTGCATTGGACATTGATTCTTTGCCCTTATTTCCATTCTCTATTAGTTCTGTTGTGTGATTTTGAATTGCATTGTTGACCAGTGAGGTCTTTTGGTAGTGGTGCCTTTTCAATAATGTTGCTCTTTTTATTCCTTGTTGTTTGTTTTGTCTGGCTTTCCTCAAGCGTTTTCGCTCGCGTTTTGTTAAGGGGTTAATTTGTTTTGGTTGCTCGTTTATTTGAGGCCCTAGGTTTTGGCTGCCTTGATTGGCTGGACCGTCAGTGCCAGTTGAGTAAACTTGGGAGTTTTTAAGAGTAACTGTCTCGGTGTGTGCGTTGGTGACTGTGATGGTTTCTCCCGATGGATCCTCTGATTTTTTCTCACTTTTTGGAGAATCCCCGCCGATGATTGCGGAGGTGGCTTGGGTGTTTCCTCCCGTTTGGGCCGCAGTTGTGTCCTCGCTAGTTGGAGTGTCCCTGCTGATGGCACTTGTCGGGGGATGGAGGACATTTCCTGCACCTGGATCTTCACGCATTGTGTGGGGCTTATTCGTGTTTTTTCTAACCTCTGACAAAATGTCTGATAATATATTTGGCAGTGCTGCAAGATGAACCGTTGTTTCAAGGCACTGGCATTCATGGAACCTTGTGTGCGGGTCTTTCTGCACCCGTTCTATAAGGGAGTTAAACTCGTTAATTTTCCTGTCTATACCTGCTACATAGGAAGCCAGGAGTTGCAACAGATCGACCTGTAGCTCTAATTTTACTGAGTGTTGTAGTAGCGCTGTCGAAATGGTTTCCATGATGCTTATGAATGGAGGCCATAATGGAGCCTGTTGTGGGGAGAAGAGGTCTGAATGGTTATTGCTGGTTTGGGGACTGTAGCAAGGTTTTGCCTCTGGTTTGTTCCGATCGTAATCTAGTAAGACCCTTTCCGGGCCTGTTCCCAGTGTTGGTGCTGGTTTGTATGCTAGGTTCTGGGACTCTGTTCCTTTTAGTGAAAATTCTGTATTTTGTGAGATGATAGGGTGAAGGAGATGGACTGCTCCTAATGATCCTTTTACAGAAAATGCTGTGTTTTGTGAGATGATGGAATGATGGGGGTAGACATCTCTTAGTGGGCTTTTTGGAGGTTTTGCTGTCACCTCGCTGCAAGATACTTGGCTGGTCTCACTAGGGCTGTCAAGAGCTGGCGATGATCCGGAGCCTGCTAGGAATGTTGGTGTGTTGTCAAACTTGGTTGGCTCCTTAGTGCGAGTTATTGGGCTATCCTGTGCCCTGTGATTTACCAGGTTTGTATGGACGTAGCCAGTCGATGGTGCTCCCTCTGACCTTTCTGGAGAATCTGTGCTTATGATGCCCCTGTCCCACAATTCACTGTTGGCCGTTGCTGTGGGTGTAGGAGGGACGGCCGGGATACTAAATGTAGGACCCTGGTTTGTTGAGCCCTGCTTTACTGACAGGTTTATGGTTTTTTTCTCTGGTGAGACTGAAGTGTCTGTGTGCCTGTACCTTTGGGCGTTGCGGTTGTTTGACGATTCTTTATTGATTTGGGCTGTTACTGTTACTTTATCAGTCTTTTTTTTGGGGGTAGGGGTAGACCATATGTTTTGGCTGTTGTCTTTTGGAGAGTTACTCTGTGACTGCAGGACTGTTGTTGTGATGCCATCTGCCTGGGAGAGTCTTTTGTTGCTGGTGGTGCGCTTGGGTGTCTGTACTTGCTGCAATGAGGAGGTCTGGAGCGTTGAGGATGCTGGGGATGCAGAAAGTGTAGACGGTAGGGAGGACGAGGAGGGAATTAAAAAATCTGTGATCTTGGCGTTTGTGAGGCCAAGGCGTTTTTTTTGGATCTTGTTAGGGGGGGGGAGAAACACTCGAATCTAGCCCATCTGTTGGGTCCTCATCGAATGGGTCACTAGATCCTTCACTCATATTTCTGCGTTTCTGTTGGCGGCTTTTGTGTTTGGTCGGCTCTGTTCGAACTCTCCCCGATCTCATGTTGGGGGGTTGAGTGCGAGGTGAGGCAGACCTGGCGCAGATGGAGTCAGGGGTTGTTGGATTGTTGTATTGAAGTGCCAGCGCCCCCTTCTAGGTTCTCCTTTTTCCTTCCTGCCGCCTCGCTGCCTGGGAGTTGGGTGCGCCCCCTTCCCCCTGGTGCTGCTTGTGTCCTTTTCCTCTAAAGCGCCACCTAGAGCCTCTGCACTCTATGACTCTATGCACTCTATGGGCGGCGTGCTGTGGACACAGGCACTGGCAAGTCGGGCATTGACAAAGTTCAGGCGTGTGTGAAATAATTGCCTCAAAGTAAAGTTAAGTAATGTGGCCTTTTTTTACTTAGCTGTGGATGCCGAGCACTGACCTGACCTGACTCCTCCCGAGCTCTCCTGTGGTCGGCGGTGCGATCCTTTCCTCTGCAGGAAGAGCCTTGAGGTAGATGCCGTGGCTCACCGCTCCTCCCCCGCCTCCGCCTTCACCTTCACTGCTCTCTCTGCCTCGATGCTTTCCCTTTCGGTCTTTTTGTCGGGCGGTTGTCCCTCTGAGCCTGAGACTGAGGGGGCTGAGAGGGCTGAGGGGACTGGCAGGCGGACTCCTCTCTCTCTGCCACTCTCTGCCGCCGCCGGGGTGCCGCAGGGGACGCCTTTCGCCTGTTCAGCTCCTTGGTTGGTTCGGTTCCGTTCCGGTATACTGGATACGGTATACAGTGTGGAACGGAGTTGTTTGTCACTGGAGCGGGGCGACTTGGAGTGCTGGTGGGGGGGGGAGGCACTGTGGGTGCAAGCGTGGGAGCGGGAGCGGGCTTCTGTTCTTACAGTCCCGAGTCTGACTGCTGACGGCTGCAGCTGCTGCTCCGCTCCTCTCACTGCACTGCTTGCTGCTAGCTCACTGCTCGTAACGTGACTCCTCCTCCGTATCCAAAAAAAGAGAAAGGTGTACAGCTCAGCTGTATTATATCTCAAGGTTAACAGCGCTTTTTCCCACGCCCGTGTGTTTACCCTTCTGCAGATGGGTTTTAGCCATTTCCGACGCGGCGCACAGTATGCTGGGCTGGACAGGCAAATAGAAAATGACCCATAGTTTACTTTTGCTCGCTACACCAGGGGCAGTGCAGAGGCGGTTTATTATGCCATTTGTTGGTAAACTCCCTTATTGGCAATGTGTCAACCCGAAATTGATGGTAGAGTTTCCGATCTACACTTTTAGTAATCTTATCCCAGTATATTTCTGCGTGGCAAACCACTTTATGGAGCAAAAAGAAGCCAGTAAAGTTTTGGTTTTGTGAGAGCAAAACCAAATCTTCTTTGACTGTGGCCCAAAACATTAGTTTAAATTCTTGTTTTGAAGGAAAAACCTGGTTTCCCGGATCTGACCACAGCATGTGAAGACCCATCCTATGGAGAATTTCCTTTATATTTTTAAACCATGATAGATTCCCTGACCCTGGTATCGATCTCACTTCCAGAATTTCCTTTGCAAACATAGAGAGTTCTGGGGTGGACCAAATTCGTCTCCAAAGGGCTAGCATCCTATATTGAGCCTGATTTTTGATTGATTGGCAGCCCATATCTAACATAAGGGGGAGTGATGGAGTCGATAATGGGAGGCCTACCAAGCTACGGTGAAATTTATTCTGGATTTTGTCTAGAGAGGCAAGATCTGCATAGCCCCACACATCCGAACCGTAGAGGATGGCAGAGCTAATTTTTGCATTAAATATTTTTAGTGCTGGCAAGACTCTTTTGGTTTGGGAGCAAAGTTGTTCTTTGACTAGGCAACCCGATAACCTGGCAAATTTTAAATAAAGTGCCTCAATCTGCTCCTTCCAGCGCAATCTATAGTCTATAAACACCCCTAGGTAGGTCATCACCCCTACTTGTTCCAAGGTGGTACCATTCATAGTAACATGACCCCTTTGTGATCTATTCTTGGTCAGAACCATGAATTTGGTTTTCGAAACATTAATTTCAAGATCGTTTTTTGTACAAAACTCCACAAACTTATTTATTGCGGTCTGGAGACCCACCTGTGTTTTTGACAGGATCAAAGTGTCATCGGCAAAAATTAAAAGAGAAAATCTTGTCCCACCCAGAACTGGCGCATCTGTCGGGGTAGAAGAAAGGAACTGTACCACTTGATTGATGAAGAGTAGGAACAGGGTTGGTGCCAGGACACAGCCCTGTCTTACTCCACGGGTCACTGGGTAGGGGTCTGTCACCTGGCCCTGACGTCCCCATCTAACTTTAGCAAAGTTAGACTCATGTAGCCTGATGGTAAGCTCGAGTAGTTCAGGTGGCATACCCATTCTTTTTAGAGCTTCCCATAATTTTCCTCTAGGAACCAAGTTGAACGCAGATTTAAGATCCACGAACGCTGCGTATATGGTGCCTTCTCCTAAGTGCACTGTCTTCCAATAGATCATGATAAATCTGAGCACTTGGTCGACAGTGCTAATACTAGCCCCGAAACCAGCTTGTAGCGGGGATAGGATATTTTCCTCACTTATCCAAGACTGGATTCTACCCAGCAGCATTCTGGCAATTACCTTCTGCAGGGCGTCAATAAGACTTATAGGACGATAGTTCCCCGCAAGGGTCTTATCACCTTTTTTAAATATAGGGAGAATTTCGGCCCCTTTCCAAGAGTCTGGAATACTGGCTCCTCTGACAATAGCATTGGCTAAAATATTTATATAAGGGACCCAGTTTATTATATCCAACTTGAAGAGATCAGCCGGAACGCAATCCATACCTGGTGCTTTGCCATTTTGTATCTGTTTTAATGCAATCTCTGTTTCACTTTCTTTAAAAACTATGTTCTCACTAGTAGCTATGGAAGTGGGAGACAGATTACTCTCCCCTACATTAAGATTGCCTGTCACCTTGCCACAGAATTGGGCCGAAAAAAAATTCAACCCAATCATCGGCTGAAACATAGTTAACTGGGGATTGCGAGTCCCATGACCCTCCCCACTTCACTACCTGCCAAAATTTAAGTTGGTTAGTGGACAGACTGGCCTCGTATAGTTCCAGCCAGCGTTGGTCATCCCATGCAGTCCTTGCTTGGTTTAGCACTTTCTTATATTTGGCCCTCTCTATTTTAATATCCATTGTTACCCTGGACTTAATAACAGCAATCAAGGAGCTGTGTGCTGTATGACAGGTTTTATTATACCATTTAGCGCCCAGGGTTTTTTTGTCTATTTTCGACGAGCCACCCTGTTTTGTACAGAAAGATTTAAGTTTGGCAAAAAAGGACTCATGGATTGCAGTAATTTGCTCCAATGACCCCATTTTATCCAGCACTGATTTTACTTTTTTAGTGGCAGCTACGAATTCCATTGACATTTTTTCAATGGTATCGGGGACTTCCAGAATCCGATCCCAGCGTACCCTACGACAGTCATTTGTAAGAAATGTCTCAGCCGTAGTGTACTTTGTGGCGTTCCTTATGGACAAGCCACCATCCACTTTCATGTTTATTGATAAAGGATTGTGGTCACTTTCAGGCCTATCTACTATTTCCATATCCTCTAATAGGCACCAGTACTCTATTTTATTAAGGAAATAATCTATGCGGCTAGTACTATAGCCATTATCAAATGTGGCTTTTCCTGCTTTGTCAGAGTTAGACCTCCCGTCTGCTGCCCTAATGTCCCACTCCAGACATAATCCAAGCCATTGCAGAGCAGCATCGGTGACTTTTTTGATTGGAGATAAAGCAAGGCTGGGAATATTCCATAATCGGTCTGTTTCACCATAACAATTATCTTCCATAACTGGTAGGGGTTCAAACGTACAGTTTAAATCCCCTGCCACTGTTTCACACTTATCTCGTCCAATGCTGTTCAATAGGAATTCTAGGTCCTCAATAATTTCGGGACTCTTACCTCCCACTCGACCCCTTGCACATATGTTGATTAAAAACAAGTCCTGTTGGTTTGTTCTGCTGAGTTTAAGACCCTGTAAATCGGCACTAGGGACAGATAACTCATGGATCCTGTAGCATAATGATTGTTTTATCCAAATAACAAGTCCCCCAGACAGGCATCCCTTTTGCCCTTTATGTGCTGGTTTGTAAAAATTCAGATAACCAAGACTAAAAATAGCATCAGTTGACCAGCTTTCTTGAAATACAACAATATCAAATTGCTCAATAAAGACCCCCATTCTACCAAGTCCACTTTCCCCTTCAACCCCCCAATGTTCCAAGACAATATCTTGAGTGTATTTACGAGAACTACCAGTGGCTCATCAGGTAAGGTTACATTCCCCACACTTTTCTCATATAATATGGGGTTGTTTATATAATCCTCTACCAGATTGGTAACAATAGGACCATTTCTTGTTTGATCACCCAAAGAATTTTCAGCATTATTATGTGGGTTATCGGTGCTAGTGTCCATCACCTGGGTGCTTGGGAAGTCGGGGGATATTTTCCCAATAGAGGACCTGTGCACCCTATAGCTCTGTTCCAGTGTCCCCCCATTATGTCAGTCAACACCATTCAACCCACACAGCGGAGCAAAACGATTTGAGAGATGAGGCATGAACATAGGGTAAGAAGCCACTTCTGGAGGGTATCTTCCTCTGAAGCTAACGTTTTGGTTGAAATGGTTTTGTCGAGAAAACTCTCTCCCCAGGCTAAGTTTAGGGTAGAAATAGTGCAGGGATAAAGTTTGAACATCACCCACTCTTCCAAATCTTGGTTCTCTACTAATAAACTCAGCTACCCATGGCTCCCAGAAGCTGATGACGACACAATCCCCTTCAAGGTCTTTTTTACTAAAACCTACCCAGTCTACTCTCCTAACAGTTAGGATTTCAGTTTTAGACATAGGTGCGAGTGGACGGTTCTTATTTAACCAAAATTTTAATTTGTTATGTAGATCACTGTGAGTTTCCACCCTACCCTCTCCCAATGGGGCTACTCCTGTCAGGATTACTGTGTATGGCAATGATTCAGGAGGAAGATTCACACATTTTTTCTTGGATGGAGCAGTTTTCGTAATCTGTGTGTTTTGTATTGCTGGGCGGGATGGTTTGGATGAACCTTTTGGGGTGGCCTGTGGTTTGTTACCCGAGTCAGCTTTATGGGGGATAGTCACTACTGCAGTCTGCTTATTTATATCTGCTGCAGGTTTATGCTGGAGGCTCCTTCATTGAAGATGATACCTGATTTACAGTTTTTCCCTTGTCTCCATTAGTCGGCGCCCTTTTTTGTACATTCATTTGCACTGGGCCCTTGGAGCTGCTAGATTGTTGGAGCTTTTTCAAAATGTCAGAATTTTCCCTCACCAGTATTTCCATAGAGTCCATTTTAACATTAAGCAATCTAGTCCGTTCAAATAAGGGCAAGAGGAGAGATTTAATTAACACCTCAATTTTATCTAAGAGTGTACCTTCTACATTATTATTAACTGTGTTATTGTTACTCACTACATGGTTTGGAGGTATCACTGTTGAGTTATTTTGGGGCAGAGTCGCACTATTGGTTTTCTGAACCTTTTTATTACCCCCCTTCTGGGACGAATCTACCCTTTTCCTTTTGTTAGATTTCTGCATGTTCCTGTTCTCCAGAGATGATAGTTGTGTTTCAGACTCTGGGCTTTTAGTAAAACTAGAGGAAATCGAAATATCAGTCTCAGAGTTGATTGAATTATAATGTAGAGAACTACCTTCTAATATGGAATCTTGGGTGTTTTTATCAGCTCCCCCCTCTAGCTCTGAATCAAGGCCAGCAGGCACAATTTCTGTAACTGTAACATTACAGACCGCGGACTCCAATTGTGTTAGTGGAACTGGGGAAACAGCTTCACAAATTTTCCCTAAGGAAGATCGCTTACCCGTGACTAAGTCAATAGATAAGCGTTTTTCTGGAACAGCAATTTCTTTTTCTAAGATACATGTTGTACGTTTAAAAAACTGGTCAATGGTACCGGTAAAGACTCCATTTGTGGTAGATACTTGAACTTGTCTTTCTTTACCAGAGCGTAGGGGCATTTTGTGTGAATATACGTGACCACGCTACTAGTGGAAAAACAAGACAATGTACAATTAAGCAACCGCTATGAATCAAAAAAAGAAAATCGTACAATACCAGATAACACAAAGGGAAGATGAAAGGGGGGTGGCCCAACCCGACCTCCGTCGACCTCGGACGGCCTCAGACGGCCCCGCCCTGGTCCCGGGCTTCTCCCGGTCGCTCCCGCGCTGCGGGGCTAAGTAATTAACTTTATACAATACAATGTGAAAGGGGAGGAACATGCAGGGAGAGCGGCCCAGGTGCTGGCAATTGGGTCTGGCGGGCGCTCCTGGGACTTGGAGTCCTGCGCCCGCACTCGCTCGCAGCCCCGCACAACACAAGCACCCACAGAGTCTTCTTCAGGTAAAGGACGAAGTTCTTGGCAGTCCGACCTCGCTAGTTCAGGTTTAAGCTCCCACAAGAAGCGGGACCCGCGAAGCGGGTTCCGCGAGCAGTAGGCTGAAAGGCAGAGATGAATCCACAAGCACGGAATCCCAGCATCAGCACTCGCAAATAGTGTCCCAACAAACAACCAGGGAAGTGGATTTTTAACAGGCACTGGTGGGGAGGAGCATGCAGGGAGAGCGGCCCAGGTGCTGGCAATTGGGTCTGGCGGGCGCTCCTGGCACTTGGAGTCCTGCACCCGCACTCGCTCGCAGCCCCGCACAACACAAGCACCCACAGAGACTTCCTCAGGTAAAGGACGAAGTTCTTGGCAGTCCGACCTTGCTAGTTCAGGTTTAAGCTCCCACATGAAGCGGGACCCGCGAAGCGGGTTCCGCGAGCAGTAAGCTGAAAGGCAGAGATGAATCCACAAGCACGGAATCCCAGCGTCAGCACTCGCAAATAGCTTTACACATTTATTACTATAACATCTCAACTGAACAAATATTAATACATGAAAATTATCAATAAATGTAATATAATTAAACTACTTCCCACCTTACTCCCCTATAAAAACACAACCCGCTACAAAACTAAAAACACAAAATTCTAATAAAAAACATTAATAACTACTAAAAATGTAACACATATATTAAAAATACAAACAATTCTTATAAAAAACATACATACAAACTATATACTAAAATACATAACATTAAAACAAAAACAATATTTTTAAAAATGTTGCTTTTGCAAACAATATTAAACACTTCGATATATTTAAAATTGATATTACTCACCTTAAATCGACATTCTTGGCCACGATATTCTCTCTGTCGATATTTCCGACCTCCGATATTAATGACTAGATATTTGTG